>NC_139979.1:2507500-2731877 GCF_963993115.1 Abramis brama
GATGGAAATTAATTTTGATGCCTGTTGATAAAAGAAGTGGAAACGCAGAAATATAAGGTCAGACGGTGGGATGAAGGCTAGAAAAACAGAATGTCGGGGTGAAATATAAAATGGGAGGAAATCAGACTATACAAGGAGTGACGAGGAAAGGATGAAATGCCGTGAAAAGTGAATTTGCACCAAAATACTGAAGAGAAATTTGACATTAGCAACAAAAGATACTGAAGGGTTTTTCTCCTTTCTTTTATTATGCTGTCCTAAAATGCATTTTTGTTTATTTTTACTTATTTATATTTATTTAATTATCTATTTTATAATGTATTTTAATTTTTAATTTTTTTACTTAATTATTTATTTACAAATTTTTATTTTATTTATTTTATTATTTATTATATTTGTATATTTATGTATTATATTTATATATTATTTATGTTATTATTGATCTATTTTATTATTTATTTTATTATTTATCTATTTTGTTTAATTTATTATTTATTTAAATTTCTATTTTATTATTTTATTATTTATCTAGTTATTATTTATTTTATTATTTATCATTTACATATTTATTTAATTATTTAATTCATTTATTTATTTATATTTGTCTATTTTATTATTTATTTATTCTGAGTATTTATTTTTACTTTAGTTACCATAAATAATTTGTTCCACAATAATGATTCAACAAATTTCTTTGAAGATCCCTGTGTTTCACAACAGATGTGAAGAAACTACATTTTCAGCGATATATAATCTGATTGTCTGACACATTTCATTTCCTATCAGCTTCTTTAACAGGAAATCTGTGCAGACGCAAACCGTGAACACATGGCGTATGTCTGACAGAGGTCTTTAACTGCTGTCTTTTAGGATTATTTAGTCTGCTTGCTAGCAGTGATTCTACAGGTATTGGTCAGTAAAACATTAAGGCAGGGTTTACAGCCACTGTTCTGGACTGTCCATTCAGTATTACTTTCTGTCATGTCAAAATGCAATATACGTGTCTGAGAACACCCTTCACACGTGGTAAAATCACTGTAACAACTGGCGTCCTTTGGCTTATGGCTTTATTTTGGAGTTTGATCATCAAAGCTATTGAAGGATTACTGGACTCTCCATTCCCCCATTAGCTGAAGATGCTTTATTAAATGAAACCCTCTGTTCTGCAGTGCGAACACCATCTGCTGTTCTCCAGCTGAGTCAGTCAGAGCTGAAGGTCGAGAGCTTCACTCACCTCAACACAATAGACTCCTTGTGTACCAAAAGAAATAAGAAGAAGAAGCAGCAGCAGCAGCAGCTATGAACAGAAATGGTGGGGCCATTCTGCATGACTTCATGTGCCCACCATCTCTCTCTCTCTCTCTCTCTTTTTTTTTTGTTATATATTGAGACATAAATTGAAAAAGCAAGCAAACAAGCATCAGCCACTGACAACAACTGCGGTGTAGTAAAACTGACAGGAGAATGAATGTGACAACAACTAGCACCCTATGAGATGCCTATCTAGGCAGCATTTCAAGGCATCCATTGATGCATTTATTCAATATTTTATTATTTTATTTTGTTCTGTTCTATTCTATTTTATTCAATTTTATTCTACTCTACTCGGTTCTATTATATTGTTCTATTCTATTGTTCTGTTCTATTCTATTTTATTTGGTTCTACTCTATTCTTTTGTTCTGTTTTATTCTGTTCTATTTTATTCTACTCTGTTCTATTGTGCTATTCTGTTCTGTTCTATGTTTTCTATTCTATTCTATTGTTCTGTCCTATTCTGTTCTATTCTATTGTTCTATTCTGTTTTATTCTATTGTTCTGTTCTATTCTATTGTTCTATTCTATATATTCTAATGTTCTGTTCTATTTTGTTTTATTCTATTGTTCTGTTCTATTCTATTGTTCTGTTCTATTCTATTTATATTTTGTTCCGTTTTATTCTGTTCTATTTTATTCTACTCTGTTATATTCTATTGTTCTGTTCTATTCTATTCTGTTTTCTATTCTATTCTATTGTTCTGTTCTATTCTGTTCTATTCTATTGTTCTATTCTATATATTCTAATGTTCTGTTCTATTCTGTTTTATTCTATTGTTCTATTCTATTCTATTCTATTCTATTCTATTCTCACAGTATTTCATCCTGTTCTAACTTGTAAAAACTGATCCCCCCATCCAACTCAGACCAGACGCACTTCCGACATGAAGACGGTTTTAAAAGGTAAGCAACATTTATGTGGCAAATTTTACTGCAGCATCAAATCGTTGATTGAGGAGAAGACAATCCCAGAATGCACTGCTGCACGCTCATAAAAAAAAAAAAAATCCAAGATAGTGGATAGTATGAATACTTTTTTTTTTTATACCAAATATATGAGTGTTCTGTGTATTTTAATGTTTATCAAAATCACATTGTTGGCTAAACAACAAAAACCAATTTTGCGTGCTGCATTTCAAATCACTCGCTTTTATTGCATGCTTCAGTTTTATAATATGCAAAGTATCATACTTGCATATTAATAAAAAATCCAATGATCATAAAAGCAGCCTGTGCTAAATCTGTGCCAAAACTTCAGTTATGATGTTGCCAATATAATCGAGCTGCTTCCATTATTAAACAAAATCATCTAAAGTTGGATTGTTTGATGGTTTTAAAGGGGTCTGGACTGGGGTTCGCATTGAAGCTGCTGAATCTGAGATATCAGGTGCTTCAAACCAACCAAACAACGTCTAGAAGACCAGACAAAAACACCAGCAAACCACCGCTCGAACTCTTCTTGATTGTAGCAGTTCAGTCTGAAACAGAGATATTCACTCTGGCTCATGTCATGCTGAGTGTGTGTTTTCACCTGGTTTCCTTACAACAGGCTTTTTGGCTTTTGAAAAAGTTTTTTTTTTTTTGGTGAAGGCTGGATATCGATTGTGTTTTGGTCATAAATCCTGTTTTTGGGAAAGCGTGTGTGAGTGAATTCCTGACAGTGACGGAGTGAGGATGAGCAGAGGGTCATTGTCCCAGGACAGAGACGGGCCGTGGCGCCTGTCGCTCTGGAGCCTGTGTGTGTTTGAGCAGAAGATCCCGCTGATAACACTGGCGTCGCTCCCCAAAAAACGCCCAGATGTGTCCCTGTTCCCTTGAGAAAGAATACACTTCCAGTAAATACAGCAAACACAGTCACAGCCTGCACTACACACACCTATTCGTGATGCAAACTTTTCAAGTTTTGAAATAGACACTTTCATGGACGGATTCACGTAAATTAATCAAACTTACCAACTTAAAGTATGGAAGTTTTTAGATTTTCCAGCAGGACATTTGTAGTTTATTCCTGGAATGTAATTTATTTATATATATATATATATATAAACAATACAGAATTCACATAGCAATGTATTTCATAATGCCTGTGTTCATAGAAAGAGCATTTACTGTGACACCAGTTTACTTATACCAGAAAGAAGAAACAGACAGAGAAAAAAAAATATCATCCACAAAGTGCATTACAAAAAAAAAATATATATTCCTCAACATGTGGCCTAGACTTGTCCTTTATTTAATGGAAATTTTGTCGTTACCAAAATAATAAATTGCAAGACATGATTTGGTCCGCATTTAAATTCTTCTGATGAGAAAAGAAGAGCAATAATTGAAATGATCATTGATGGTTTATCTTCATTGAGATTATTGACAGACTGTGGCAGAAGGTTATCATACACTCACACACCTCCTGAGTCGTCCCTGAGAACGAGTGTGTTTGCTCTGATAGGACTGATATTAGTTTATCAACATTATGCACAGATGAATTCAGATCATTCCAGCTCATTCGTCACAGACATTCCTGATGATCCTGATTCATTACTGTATGCCACACGTTAACATGGAATTTCTCTTTTTTTTTGTCCAATATGAAAAAAAAGTTACGTTTTAGTTGGGTTTTTTTACATAATAATGGACTTTATAACCGTGTATGCTGAACATATTGTCTATCTATCTATCTATCTATCTATCTATCTATCCGTTCCGTCCGTCCGTCCGTCCATGTTCATGTCATTTGTTTGAATGCACTTTAACCAATGAGCAAGTAAATATTTAATATTATAATGTTATATTTAAGTTATGTATGATCAATCAATTTATTTATTTTCAGATCTTTGTCTCTTTGATGTTACAAAGAAAGAAAAACTGAACTGATCAAAGATAGATAGATAGATAGATAGATAGATAGATAGATAGATAGATAGATAGATAGATAGATAGATAGATCTTCATACATAAATCTAAACTGATCACACTTAACACAGCAAGTCAAGCCCTGATCTCATGCTTTCATTACAGTTATACACATCTCAGTCCACATAATCATTGTTTCAAACACAAGATTATTGTACAACAGCAAACAATGCAAGACACATGTTTCAAATCACCCTTGTTGTTATCAAAAGGTGATGAAGTTACGAATCTGTCATGAGGATTTTATGCCATCTGTCTCCCTTCTATTGATGCGTCTCTGATCAATCTGATGTTACTCTCACTCTATGTTCACAAATAGCACATTTCTCTCTCTCTCTCACGACACACACACACACACACACACACACATGTAGTGTTTTCATTTTTTATGGGGACTTTCCATAGACATAATGGTTTTTATACTGTACAAACTGTATATTCTATTCCCTTACACTAACCCTACCCCTAAACCTACCCATCACATAAAACTTTCTGCAATTTCACATTTTCGAAAAAACATCACTTTTTTTATTTATAAGCCGTTTTCCTCATGGGGACCAAAAAATGTCCCCACACGAACAAGGATTTCGGATATTGCCATCCTTGTGGGGACATTTTGTCCCCACAACGTGATGATTACCAACTCACACACACACACACACACATACACACACACAACACATGTCTGGTTCACTATCTTTGTGGGGACTCTCCATAGACTTAATGGTTTTTATACTGTACAAACTATATATTCTGTCTCCTTACACTAACCCTACCCATCACAGACAACTTTCTGCATTTTTACATTTACAAAAAAAACTCATTCTGTATGATTTATAAGCTTGTGTACCTCAGTTTAGGTCCCCACTGTGACACGAGTCCCCATGAGTCTGTGTGCATTCAGGTTGAAGTCCCCACTGGGATAGAAAAACATGAACACACACACACACACACACTTTGAACATGTTGGTTATCAGGATATATCACTTGTGTAAAAAATTATTCATTTGTAACCATAAGTATAATTTGTACAACAATAAGTTCTAAAGAAATTGTCTATAGAATCAATATCTATAGAAATCTATGGGTGCACCAAATGATTCCTTGATTAACCATTAAGATCAGCTGGATTAAATAACAGACAAATGTGTTAAACTGAACGAGAAGAGATACAAGGTTACTATCAAACCTACAAAGTTGAATAGTAAGAGCTTTATGAAAGGAATGAAACATTTATAAAGATGAAACACTTATTTTGTGTTGTGAAAAGGATACCTTGTGATTTTCAACACAATTGAAAATATGCTGAAAAGTTTAAAAAAAGAAATGATCTGTTGTGATATTAGTACTTAGAGTTTGGAAAATGTATACCTTACTTGTGAAAATAGTTTAAATATATATGGTTATTCTGTATATATATGTCATGTGTATATATGTAAAGCATGTACAGATTTCCCCAGAGTTGATCAGAGTTTTCCAGTGTTGGGCAAGAGCTGACGGAAAGAGTCAAGCAGGTCAAAGGTTCAGACCCGACGCTCTCTGAGCTCAATAAATAGCAGAGCCGTGCCTGTCATTGCAGAGAGCAGGAGAAAGACTAAACCCAGCAGAAGAAATCATCCTCTGGTTCAGAGCCTCAAGTCTTCAACCTCCAGCGTTACAGACGAGAAGATGAAGTGTGCGCTCGTGGCTCTCGCTGCAGTCGTCATCGCATGTGTGTGTGTCCTTCAGACCGGGGCCGTTCCATTCACACAGGTGAGTCTCCAAAATAACTATATGTATCTATTTTCAATGCTTTATGCAGTTTATGCATGCTTTATAAAAAGTGTAACCAGTATTAAACATTATTTTGCTTAGCATATCTTTCGGAACATTTGAAATAAAATGTCATGGAACTTTGATTCATATAGTTTCACATGCGATTTGATTAACATTATATAAGCTCACTGATGTCTTCATGAGAAATACTGCCTGATTTAAAGTGTTCACGTCTGTATGATCAGCAGGTGCAGGACGAGCATCATGTGGAGAGAGAAACACCTCAGGAGAACCAGCTCTGGACAGAAGCTTCACAGGAACAGGCTAACCCACTGGTATGTAGTCAGCTGATTTATGTACATTTACATTTATGCATTTAGCAGACGCTTTTATCCAAAGCGACTTACATTGCATTTCAAGGTACACATTTACATTCTTATCAGTTGGGAATCAAACCTTTGCGTTGCAACACTCCACTGTTTGAGCTACAGGAAAGTTCATATATAATGCAATGTATATATGATGTAATGTGTGTGTAAATTTTATTTTATTATATTGCTTGTTATATATATATGTGTGTGTGTGTGTGTGAATAATATTAAGTCTATTCATTATTTTATTTGTTTTCATTTTGGGGAATGAAGAGTTCAGATGCAAAACCCTCTAAGTGCCATCTGAAATTTCCTTCTAGAATGATCATTTTTATAAAGCTTGTATGTTTATGTTCAGTTATTTTACTTTAATGGCAATGAAAATGACCTAGTAATTGTTATTAAAGTGAAATTACTGAACTTAAATATGCGAGCTTGATAAAAATACTCATTTTAGAAGAAAATTTCAGAGGGCACTTAAGAGGCTTTTGCATCTGAACTCGTCATATATATATATTCCCCAAAATGAAAACAAATAAAATAGACTTAATATTATTAACAATTAATTGATTTAATATTAGCTACATTTCATTAAACTGTTTTTTCTTTTTTGTTATATTGCTTAAACTGTTTTTATTTTATGATATTGCTTGTTTTTAGTTGGCCCTAAATAAAATGTATTTCTTTCCCCCCCCCCATCCCCCCCCCCCCCCCCCCCCCCAGGCATTTTTCAGGACAAAACGTCACGTCACAAGTCCTATGTCGCTGTGCAGATACTGCTGTAACTGCTGCCGCAACAAAGGCTGTGGATATTGCTGTAGATTCTGATCACGTGGGCATCTGACGGAGTCCCGTGCGCTTGGGAAAAGAGTCTCTTTGAAACAATAACTTATTTGGAATTTTGTCTTCAAAATTCCTTGTGAAATTATTTCCCCTGTCGCGCCATGTTGTTTAAAACGGGTATAAATGCAGGCTGTCTCCACGCATTCTGCTTTGTAAAAGTTGCAGCTACTGAAATCTAACAGAAAATATGAGGGTTTTTTTTAACACTTTGAACGCTGTTATGATTTTATATATTTTATACATGTATATATATATTTTATGCCTGTGTACATAGACATGTTACACCAATGATTGTTTAGTATAATGAAAAAACATTTTTAATAAAATGATTTTTAAACATTGATTTGTTTTGTTGCTTCGAGCTCAGTCAGTGGTGAAGCTCTAGGGGGCGCTAAACACTGAAAGACACACACACACACACACACACACACACACACACACTGATCTATCATTGTTGTATTAATGCACTTCAGTCCGAGCCAGACTGCAACTCATGCATCATACAAGTATTGATTCTATACTGATTCTCCTCACTATTGATTGAGTTTGGCATTAGCTTGCTTCTATAAGCAAACAACAAGATACTTTAGTGAGTATAGAAAATACATAACACACACACACACACACACACACACACATACACACACACACATTTGTTTCACAGGCTATTTTAGTGAGGACATTGCATAGACTTCCATTGATTTTATATCAGGTTGATGATATTTTCTATGGCCGAACCCAACCCCTAAACTAAACTTTGGTTGTCATAAATAAGAATATTTGGCCATCACAAGTAGCCAAACCTACACACACACACACACACACACACACACTCACTCACACTCGTGCACTCACATTCACACACACACACACACACACACACACACACACACACACACACACACACACACGCATGCACGCACGCACGCACACGCACACACACACACACACACGAAGAGAAAGAGATATTTGGTCAAATCTATATTTTGACATTAAATGAATGAATAGTATTATTAATGCTTCTCTCACTTACAGCCGAGCTTGTCACGATATATACAATTAGTTTGGACATTATTGTCTTTTCAAATTTGGAAGTATGGGATAGTAAAGTGTCCATCGTATGCACACTTCAGAATCTGCCGGAAGTAGTAGATCATCCTGGTACATTTTGCCTTCTCTTTTATGAGAACTGTGAATTCAGACATTTCTCTCGTCACATACGGTTTTTCGCCTATAGCTACTATACAGGTATAGTAGGCAAGTATGTGATTACAGTTTTTCTCGATTGTTTACACACATTTTCTGGTACTTGAGACACAATGACCACAACATGTAACTCATTCACCAACCCCTGAACCAATTCTGCTAAACTACAAGCACAATTCCTGCTTTACACTCAAATTGCAGTTCTAAAACACACTTTTTTCAAAACACTACACACAATTCTCTGCTTTTGGCACAATTTTCATGCAGAAAATCTCTTGTTTTCACAAGGAACACACTGCCATTATATGCACACTGACTCATCACATGGGCAAACACCCGTCACACAGTTTTACAATTAGCAATCAGAGCTTTAGCATAAAAGAGCAACAGGTGAGCTCTTCAATGGAGCAATGGATGCCAACATTTTTTTTTTTTACTGTAACTGTATACAGTAAATTCTTCTGTTGTTTTGTATGTAGACCACTGTATGTACAACTTTGTGTTGGTTGGGATGTACACTGTGTACAATGTTTTTGTGGGAAAAATTAAATATATTTGTTACCGTGTATTTGTGTGTTCTGAGTATAAAAACAATATTCTCAAATATTTTACAACACACTTATGTACTGTCTGTAGTAAGTGTAACACTGAACAAAAAAAGGCCTAAGTCATTATGATGAATGGAGAAGAAGTGTTTTACATTGAGCACATCAGTGTTCAGCTGGTTCTTAAATGTCTATTCATATGATGGTTTGTGTGTGTCATTTGAAAACAAAATACCATTTTGAGAAGAAATAACATTGTTTTGAATGTAAAGTTTCATTTTGCAGGAGAATTGAGGGGTTTTGCCCATTGTGTGTGTTTTTTTGGATTTGTGTGTAGAGTTCTGAGAATATGAGGCATGCTTTCAGAAAATGTGTGTAAACAATCGAGAAAAACTGTAACACTCCTCACATGGGCGTCTCACTATAACTGAGACCATGTGCATGTTGATACATAAAGCTGCTGTTATGTTTCTTAAGTGGCCTCTCAACACTCAATAGCTTTTTCATCACGCATTTTATATAATTTATACTGAACTCAACAGTGTTGTTTAATTTATTGAGATTCCTAAGCAGAATGGATGAAGATTTTAATCAAAGCAAACCACCAACGCAAACATGTGCCGGACTCGTCGTTGTGTCGATTGCAGGCAGCACCTGGAGTCGTTCGTTTTAATTACTCTCTCTCTCTCTCTCTCTCTCTCTCTCTCTCTCTCTCTCTCTCTCTCTCTCTCTCTCTCTCTCTCTCTCTCTCTCTCTCTCTCTCTCTCTCTCTCTCTCTCTCTCTCTCTCTGTGTGTCCAACTGTTGAGGACTCTGCCGCACTTTTGGGTTTGGAGAGATTAGGTATGTGTTGTTATGATTTTGTCATGGGAACATTATACAGAATGTTTTAAAAATGTTCGGTGTAAAGCATTTCATTGAGGAATATAAGACTGCACGCAAGACTGATTTCACATGAAAACTCACATGCACAGTGATGAAAACAACATATAGCCTATGTTGTCTTGTGTTTTGAGCCTGCGTATTCAGATATAGTATGAAGCAGCACAACTGTTTTCAACATTGATAATCAGAAATGTTTCTTGAGCAGCAAATCATCATATTAGAATGATTTGTGAAGGATCATGTGACACTGAAGCACTCAAAAAAATAACTCTTTGAATGAACATAAAAAAATCATGGAAATGATTTCCACATGATTAACTTGCTTTATTTCAGCATTATGCAATTCTGTTATTCCAATTTAATGTACTTGCGTTGGGTCAACTTAATTTATTAAGGTTGATTCAACTTATTTACTATGGTTGGACACAGCTTAATTTAAAGGGTTAGTTCACGCAAAAATGTGAACCAACTAGAGGCCCAGAGAGAAGGAAATGAATAGTGGAATAAAGTCGTTATTTTTGTTTGTTTTTGCGCACAAAAAGTATTCTCGTCGCTTGATATACTTAAGATTGAGCCACTGTAGTCACTTGGACTATATTAACGATCTCTTTAATAACTTTTCTGGGCCAGCAAGTTTCGGTCACCTAGCAGCCTATGGAGAAGTGATCCAGCACTCAGATTTCATCAAAAATATCTTAATTTATGTTCCGAAGATGAACGAAGGTCTTACGCGGTTGGAACAACATGAGGGTGAGTAATTACTGACAGAATTTTCATTTTTGGGTGAACTAACCCTTTAATAGTGTCAGCCCAACTAATTTACTTAATTTGCATTCAACTTATGTGTTTGTTATTTTCATTCACCCATTCATATTTTATTTATTTTAGTGACACATAATTAAATGAATAGACTATAGCTAGCTATTTGCTAGCAGTTGCACATATTAGCATCTTAAATGCTAAGATTTACATGCTCCTTCAACCAAAGCAATTACAGTTTTTCTCGATTGTTTACACACATTTTCTGGTACTTGAGACACAATGACCACAACATGTAACTCATTCACCAACCCCCTGAACCAATTCTGCTAAACTACAAGCACAATTCCTGCTTTACACTCAAATTGCACTTCTAAAACACACTTTTTTCAAAACACTACACACAATTCTCTGCTTTTGGCACAATTTTCATGCAGAAAATCTCTTGTTTTCAGAAGGAACACACTGCCATTATATGCACACTGACTCATCACATGGGCAAACACCCGTCACACAGTTTTACAATTAGCAATCAGAGCTTTAGCATAAAAGGGCAACAGGTGAGCTCTTCAACAGGTGAGCTCTTCAACAGGTGAGCTCTTCAACAGGTGAGCTCTTCAACAGGTGAGCTCTTCAATGGAGCAATGGATGCCAACATTGGATTTTAATTTTTTTACTGTAACTGTATACAGTAAATTCTTCTGTTGTTTTGTATGTAGACCACTGTATGTACAACTTTGTGTTGGTTGGGATGTACACTGTGTACATTGTTTTTGTGGGAAAAATAAAATACATTTGTTACCGTGTATTTGTGTGTTCTGAGTATAAAAACAATATTCTCAAATATTTTACAACACACTTATATATGTACTGTCTGTAGAAAGTGTAACACTGAACAAAAAAAGGCCTAAGTCATTATGATAAATGGAGAAGAAGTGTTTTCCATTCATCATAGTGTTTTACATTGAGCACATCAGTGTTCAACTGGTTCTTATAAATGTCTATTCATATGATGGTTTGTGTGTGTCATTTGAAAACAAAATACCATTTTGAGAAGAAATAACATTGTTTTGAATGTAAAGTTTCATTTTGCAGGAGAATTGAGGGGTTTTGCCCATTGTGTGTGTGTTTTTGGATTTGTGTGTAGAGTTCTGAGAATATGAGGCATGCTTTCAGAAAATGTGTGTAAACAATCGAGAAAAACTGTAAAAGTAACAAAATCAGTCCACAGCCAAACAAAATGCTCCACACTTCTCCACAATGGTAACCCACTGTATTTTAAATGGTTCTAATAATTCCAACGTAATTGAACATTAAACACAATTACACACTATCAAGTCTTCCCCTTTTCTCATTTTCTCAAAAAAACATAAAATAACACTTAATTTTAACATTTATTCTCTCTTAATTCAACCATATGCAAAGCATGCTGGGAACTAACAAGCACTGCCCAGTTTCAGTTAATGCAACACAAATCATTCATGTAATCCAACACAAACGGATTAAGTAAACTTAAATTTTACATATTAAGCAGATTGAACACAATCAAATTAAGTTAGGGCAAAATGGCAGTTGGCGTCGCACTATACTGCCACCCGCTGGATGTAAGAATTTTTTTACTTAACATAAATGGTTTGTGTTTAGACAACACGTTAGGATTTTGTACTGTTAAGTTGAGACATAATTACGTGGACCTTAATAGAAAAAAACATTTCAAGTCAACAAACACAATTATTATAAGTAAACTAAATATAAATATATTATGTAAAGTGTACAACCTTCCTAGTTCATTTTTTTGAGTGAGACTGGAGTAATGATGCTGAAAATTCAGCTTTGATCACAGGAATAAATTACACTTTGCAATACAGTATATTCACATATATACATTTTTGGAGTTAGACATGATCACTATGTAATCTTTTTTAATGTAATAAACGTTAAAGTGTACAAATATAAGTAGGCCTATAAACTGTAGGCTAATTATTATAATCACAAGGTGTAATAATTGCTTGAATGAGCTTATTGTTTTCAGTCTGAATGAATAGGCAGCAAAACTGCACATTTGTATTATCTAAGAACTGTAAATTATGATATGTGGACATTACATTGACACAGTCACTTTAAATTCACCCAGATTACTCTAAATTGTAATTACAGTTTTTCTCAATTGTTTACACACAAATTCTGGTACTTGAGACACAATGACCACAACATGTAACTCATTCACCAACCCCCTGAACCAATTCTGCTAAACTACAAGCACAATTCCTGCTTTACACTCAAATTGCAGTTCTAAAACACACTTTTTTCAAAACACTACACACAATTATCTGCTTTTGGCACAATTTTCATGCAGAAAATCTCTTGTTTTCACAAGGAACACACTGCCATTCAAATATGCACACTGACTCATCACATGGGCAAACACCCGTCACACAGTTTTACAATTAGCAATCAGAGCTTTAGCATAAAAGGGCAACAGGTCAGCTCTTCAATGGAGCAATGGATGCCAACATTGGATTTTTTTTTTTTTTTTACTGTAACTGTATACAGTCAATTCTTCTGTTGTTTTGTATGTAGACCACTGTATGTACAACTTTGTGTTGGTTGGGATGTACACTGTGTATATTGTTTTTGTGGGAAAAATAAAATATATTTGTTACCATGTATTTGTGTGTTCTGAGTATAAAAACAATATTCTCAAATATTTTACAACACACTTATGTATGTACTGTCTGTAGAAAGTGTAACACTGAACAAAAAAGGCCTAAATCATTATGATGAATGGAGAAGAAGTGTTTTCCATTCATCATAGTGTTTTACACTGAGCACATCAGTGTTCAACTGGTTCTTATAAATGTCTGTTCATATGATGGTTTGTGTGTGTCATTTAAAAAAAAAAAAAACATTTTGAGAAGAAATAACATTGTTTTGAATGTAAAGTTTCATTTTGCAGGAGAATTGAGGGGTTTTGCCCATTGTGTGTGTGTTTTTGGATTTGTGTGTAGAGTTCTGAGAATATGAGGCATGCTTTCAGAAAATGTGTGTAAACAATCGAGAAAAACTGTAAGAACCATGAATTGTCTGTAACACCGTGTCCTTACTAGAATAGTTAGATAAAAGGTATATTTTCCATGTTAATCAGAGTTTTTGTCCTATCCAGCCGCGACGGCGACACGCTACGATTCTATTTTAGAAACGGTTTCTATTTTTCTGCGACGTCGCGCCGGAACAACAAACACAAAGTGTGGCAGTGATAATCTCAGGTGCTGTTTATGTGCTTTATTTAATGTTTAAAGCATGTAATGTGACTTTGAATATCATTTAGTGCTCCAGCTTTGAAGCTGTAAAAGCAACAATGGATAATTCACCTCAGATCTTGAAATTAAACAAATGGAAACAAGAACGTTCAAACTGTGAACAAACAAGTGTATTCTTTGACAAAGATTGTTTTACTAACTCAATAGCCTATGTTTTGTTAATAACGTTTAAATGGTGTAATATTTGTGAATTTGATTATGTAGCTACTTATCCATTTTCTTGCGATTGCCGTCAAGATTAATCTCTAGTGCCGTGCGCTCGCCGCGAGACTCCGCCCACACGCTGTTCTGATTGGCTGACTCCGCTCATATGCTGTTCTGATTGGCTGTGGGTTTTGATTGATGTTTACGCATCTCGCAGTCGCATCGCGTCTAGTGTGGACAGACAAATGATTTTGTCTGGTTAGGACCATAGACTGTGGTTAGGACATAGTGTAACGCTTCTTTGAAACGATATGCATTGTGAAATGCGCTATACAAATAAAAGTAAATTGAATTTAATCGAGCTATAAACTCTCATTGGATGCAAAATAGAATTGATGCAAAGTGTGAATCATTGTGTTCCACAGAAAAAATACGAGTTCTGAATGAATGAGGGTTAGTAAAAAATGACAGACTTTTTATTTAGAGATGAACGGTCCCTTTAATACCAGGGTTTAACTCTCCAGTAGTTTCATTGGTATGTAAAGTCTTATCTTGACTCAAACAACTGGAACTTCTGCCTGGATCCAGAACAAACTTGTGTTATCGACTGTGTGATTTGTCTTTCTATTGCTCCTCGTACAGGATACATCAAGATGTATTCAGCATCCTATATTCTCAGAGATTTCTTGACACAGAGCTCAGAGACGATGATAATAGCGGTTAAATTTCACATAAACACATTACAGCGCAGAGATTAATATATAAAGGCTGGTCTCTCATGAATAGTTTAGCATACGCCATAAATCGAGGGCAGTATATAAAGGGTTTTTATTTGCCTATGATAGGCTATTCCACCAGGCCCTCCTCGAGCGAACCACATTCCCGCTGTTCTAATGCTGCGTTTCTTTAATCTCAGAAAGTCAGACGTTAAATGGAAAAGAATCTACAATTCCGTATTTATGATGTCATGCTTTCACTTGTAAGCACATAAAATATGATGCACCATAAAAATATGCACCAGTCAGTCAAAGCCTGTGACAATACACACAGTTTAGCAGACGTTTGCAGAGCCAGGAGTGTTCCACTGTAACACTGTAAATGATCCTCACCTGCAGAATAAATGCTTGCCTTAAACAGCATCATTTATTCGTCATAAACGTCTTTCTTGACAATTGAACACCTGCAAAACTAACGCTTATGTATTTATTTCTGAGCGGCAACAATGGAAATCTTTTATGCTTGGAAGTTTGGAGATATCAAGCAGGAATATCCTTAATTTACTTCGATTGGAACATTTAACTAAAAACATTTCCAATTATGTGTGCAGTGTTTTGCAGCAAACACTATTATGAATATTTATTCTTCGTAGTTTATGTATTTGGCATATTTCAAATGCTATATAAATGTAATTCTTCAGTGCATTCACTTCAAGTGTTTTTCATGCATTATTCAGCTGGAACTTACACTAGATATCAATGCCAAATGCAAATGTTCATGCAGTTATGTTATGCAGTTGGTCACACACTTTTTCTCCCTTTGAACTGCAAGGAGTTCTAACATCAGATTGGTCACATGGGATTTACAGCTCACGTGATTGGCTCAGAAATTCCAAGCAAAGATGGCAGCATCCAGGTTACATACTTCACATGTGCCAATCAAACAGCTGCCATGATGATGAATATGAATGCTGGAGGACAGGTTTCGTGACCTATTGGGATCAACACAAGTGTCAAGATGTGCTTTTTAACGGTCTGTGATCACTGACTGCTTGCATTACATGGAGAAGAGCAACTGGGACATTTTGCTTTTGTGTTGCAAGGAAGAAAGAAAATCCTAGAGATTTAGAACGACATTGGTGAGTAGAGTTTTTTTCAGGCGACGTTCCATATGCTCACATTAATTTAAAGTGACACAGAATGGTCTAATATTAGTGAGTCACAGTGTTTCTTTGTTCTTGCTGCAAACGTGTGCAGCAGCTCCTGCACAAATAACTCAAAGAGAAGCAAAAAAACTAAAACAACAGCTCGTATATTCCTCCTCCTCCTCCTCTCTCTCGTCCAGCTGTCTATCGGTGCATGGCCTCTTTCATTCCAGTACAAGAGAGCAACAAAATTGTCTATTCATTTGTCTCGAGCAAAATGCTGTTCTGAATGTGCAGAAGATGGAAAAACAGGACTAGATGATTGTAGACGTGCTCCTGAGGGACAGGAGAGATTGAATTCAGGACAAAGTCCATTGAATATATAATCAAAAGTGAAGCAGTTTTTCAATTACGGGAAGTTTTCTGTCCCCGGGGAAAACTATTGAAAAAGTTTATAATTTTAAATGATTCATTATAATAGCTTTAAACTTTGTATTACTTTTTTATGTTACATTTTGTGTTTGTTCCTTGACTATATGTTGTCATTTTGCAGCTTCATGAGAACCTTATTGTAGTTTGTGTGAACAATGTGCATTTTGTTTTAATACAAAGGATCATTGTCCCCAAAACTGCCTCCACAACCCAGCATTTTAAAGAACAACAAAAATGCAAACAAATCCATCCATCCATCCATCCATCCATCCATCCATCCATCCATCCATCCATCCATCCATCCATCCATGTATTTTTATATATTATTTATTACATTCTATACATAATTAAATAATTTTAAATATATTCATTTATTAAAATATTTTAATTAATATAAAATATATTTTTTATTTTATAATCTGAGAGTAAGACCATTTCATGCTTTTAAGAGCCCAAACGGCACTGGTAAAACATTTAATTTAATATCATCAAATATTTGTGATTTATATGTTGCTGGCAGATCAAGATACCCAGCTATTTAACGAACGGCTATCAATCAACAAACAAGCATTTTAACTGCAGTTACAGCATCTACCAGCAGGGGCGAGATAACCAGTCAAACTTTGACCTCTTGCTTTAGGGTGCATATAAACTGTACATCTGGAATCTGCAGACACATTGCATTTCATTCAAATCAACCAAAATCTGTGCACAGTAAATGTGATTGTGATGTGCAGTGTGAAATGAAAGGAAGGAGTAACACTCATGCACCTCTATACTAACAGGGGAGCTGTCCTAATTACAGTTTCTGTCTGCGCTTTTGTATTCGCTCCTTCCTGCGTGATCATTTGTAAACTGCGGCTTACGCAACACTCATCTGATCACTCGAGGTTTAGAGCATCTGCACACATCTTCAAAGCAGCAGCTTAATGACAGAAACACAACTCATTAACCAATCCAGTCCTGCGCTCCGAGGGACTCGTGCAAGGTGATCTGGGCCTTCTTCCCTGTGACAAACATGATGACTCCACACGCCACTGGCCTTCTGAGGATTTGCATTCATGCCAAAAATGTGTGTGTGTGTGTTTGCTGCAGGGCAGGGCGAAATTCACAATTTAAGAATTGTCTACCTTTTCCATTCGTGAGCTGAATTGGTCACGTCCCATAGGATGTTGAATTGGAATCTGAAGTGGAGTGGCAGGAAGAGGAATTTATTCAATTGCACTGCAATGAAATTCAAGTCACACAGCTGAGAAATTTCATTACATGTTTGGTGACAAATCATAAATAATAGTTGCCTAATTCCATTTTTTAAGATTTTGCAGAGCATTGTTCTTCCACAACGGTCCATAAAATGAGTTTTGAGTTATTTATTTGAGAGAAATTATTACATATAATAAAATAAATGTTAAAAATTGTAAATAAAATGCAAAATAAATGTTTATTTTATATATTTATAAAATATAATATAATATAATATAATATAATATATATATATATATATATATATATATATATATATATATATATATATATATATACTTTTTTTTAAAGTCTCTTCTGCTCTCCAAGGCTGCATTTATTTGGTCAAATTGCAGTAAAAACTGAACATATGAACATACAATTGTGAAATATTATTACATTTTAAAAGAACTGTTTTCTATGTGAATATATTGTAGAATGTAATTTATTCCTGTGATCAAATCTGACATTTCAGCATCATTACTCCAGTCTTCAGTGTCACATGATCCTTCAGAAATTATTTTAATATGATGATTTGCTGCTCAATAAACTGTAAGCCCGTTTATCGGTCCAAATGGGGGTTTCCGCCAGAACGGGTGAAGGTCTCTGCGTGTTACTGTCTTTCCGCTTGGCAGAGTTATTTAATTCCATTTAAGCTTTTATCTGACTCCATTTTATATCTGACTCCATTTTATCATGACCTCGAGTTCAAGTTAGATTGCCAATTGGTTATTGGTCAATTATATAATACATGTAGTTTAGCAATACATTTGATTGTTCTATTTAAACGTACAGTATGTAATTTTTTTCACCGCTAGGGGTCGCTAACCTCTTACAATAACAAAGGCGTAGTTTGATGACGCAACATTTGCTAAGAATTATGGATCTTGTCGTCAACGTCAAGCCGACTGATCTAATAATGTTTATGGATGAGTAAATACATCGATGTTTTTATCATGAAGCAGTTCGGGATTGCTAAGTGACAGCTAACGTTATCAGCTCCACCCGCGGATATAACAGTTAAAAGGAATATGGACATTTCATTCTACCGAACTACACGCAAGTGCAGAATTACTACTCACAGGTCAGTTTATTAGACAAATTAAACTTGTGAGGTAACGCAGCGCTGTTTCACTTGGTCTAACATTACACTAGCACACTAAACTGCATTTAAATGTGTTGAAATTTATGTGTTAGTTTGTCTGTATGAGACTAGCAGTAAGCTAGATCAACATTAGAATAACATACAGATCATATTCTGACATTTTATCATTGTTGAACTATATAACATTGATTAGTTTTATGTAAATGTGCTCACCTGTTTAATAAAGTACATGTAGGAGCGGTCGAAGTCTCGGACGTGGAGCTCTCGTTTATATACTGTCTATGGGAGCTCTCGGCATCTCGAAAACACCGCGCTGATATTGATTCTCGTTTTAGTTCTCCTTTTTTATCCAAAGTCTGCTTGCCATGGTCCATAATGTTTGAACAAAACAACAACAGCGTGCAGATAGACATTGCGAACTACAGTGGTCCACGTCTGTCGTCTTGGTTACTATCAGAGGGCTCTGGTTGCTATGGCAGCACGAGCGGAAACCAGGGACAACGCGGATATGACGCCATTGACGGCGACAAAACGGAAATAAAGAAACGTGACGTGTCTTCGAATTAAATTACAAATTTCTCCTGGTTTGAAAGTTGTTGGAAACAGTTGGGATAATGTAAGTACACAACTAAAAAAAAAATATAATATAGATATAGTGATTTTTGTTATTTTTAAAGCAAAAAAGTTACATATTGTGCCTTTAACTCTTTACTTATATTTTACCCATTCATATTAGGAAGCGATGTCGCTTTGAGGTCCTCATGCCTTGTTTAACGCGGGTCTCACGATCACAATCTCGCCAGCTTCAGTCACTAAACAGAGGTAATTACTATATACCTGAGATCGGTCGCATTCACGCTTACACAATCAAAGATACTTTGGTATAGTCCCTGTGACTTGAAATTAAAGTAACGTTTACTTCAGTAGAGGTATGGCCACTATTACAAATAGAAGTCAATCAACTTTACTCGTCTTATAATAGCTTTGGGTTGGCCATGCCGTGGTTTCCCACCTACACTTATCTAAAGTAACATTAAATTAAAACAAAGGTAAAACACACCCAGATTTAGGTTGGTAAAGAAGCATTTTTGCTGCCCTAAACAGAAATTCACTTCTTGTCTTTGCACGTACACTTGAATTAGTGCCAAATATTAGTCGTCACTAATCTGACGCAAAACTTGCGGTAACATACGAATCCATTTAATCTACTTGGGAAAACAATTTCAGAGTCAGTCGGAATAAAATCAAATGTAACAATTTATTATGTCAGGTAAATGTATCATGCCAATTTCATAATCAGTTCAAAGATAACAAATACAAAACATCAAATGTTCTGGAATAAAGAGAGAAGATGCGAACCTGACATTATAAAATACATGATGCGGAGTGCCTGCATACACTCAACATCACAGGCTAATTTGAGTTACAAATCACGCTGAGCCTCTTGTTGCAATTCATTATGAACCCAGACCAAGACAGACACTTCTTTCACATGGAAATATTTGCTAACAATGGGAATTTTCATTCAGAGTGTACAACTTTTGGGAGCAGAATGCCATTTGCCTGGAAGATGCGTCCTCCTCTGTGTGTGAGTTATCTCTCTTAAACTCTTAAATGCCTTTTTACCTTTTGGTTTACGTCTGTGGGAATGAGACCTTTGTACCAGTCGCACTGAGACATTTCAAATGATACCAAACGTGTAATACTGTATGATGATTATTCACACTAAACCATATAGATTTTTGGGTGAATATCTAGTGTGAGAGAGAGACAACATGGGGGAGGTGATTGATTTGGGGATGCTAGTTTCTCGAGAGAGTCAAATGTTAATTTCCAGGAGGGTCCTTTATCTTCTCGGGAGTCGTCATTCCTCCATATATATTTACATATAATTTTTTTTAGAAGTCTCTTCTGCTCTCCAAGGCTGCATTTATTTGGTCAAAAATGCAGTAAAAACAGAACAATTGTGAAATATTATTAAATTTTAAAAGAACTGTGTTCTATGTGAATATATTGTAAAATGTAATTTTATTCCTGTGATCAAAGCTGAATTTTCAGCATCATTACTCCAGTCTTCAGTGTCACATGATCCTTCAGAAATCACTCTAATATGATGATTTGCTGCTCAAGAAACAATCCTGATTATCAATTTTAAACACTTCTGCCGTTTAATATTTTGTGGAAGACTTCTTTCACAAACATTAAGAACCTAATTACACGTTGTGTATTCAATATACACGCTATATTATAATGTTGTTCCCATATGCTGTGTATGAACATAATAATAGGCAATTCATACTTTAAAATTCTATAGGCCTATTTTTAAAAACAGCACAGCATTCTGAATGAACTGCAATTGTGTGCATACTTTTGAATCCTAATTCTGCATCTGTTGGCCACTTCAAATCAAATTCAGGGATTGAACTGGAATGTTTTAGGCATTCTCACTCCAGTTTCCAACACTGGTTTGCTGAGTGTGCCTGGAATGAGAGCAAGCCGTCCGTTCCAATGTGTTTTTTTTTAACATCCACGCCCCACTGGAGCTTCTTTGAGTTATTTCCACACAGGGGTGCAGAGACACCTAAACAAATGGGTCTTTGGTGGAATTACGCATGCGGCTCTGCTGAACACACGCTGACTCAGCTCCCGCGAGGACTGCGTTTTTTATAGGTGAGCAAGCACCCCCCCTCCACCTGCCCTGCTCACTTCATCATCCACTGCAGATCATCTCCACGTCTTCACCATCTGCAGTCGTGGACGTGTCACAGATGTGGGGTGTCTCTGATCCCACAGAAGTCTTTCCCCTTGAAGAGCTCGCGGCGTCTGTGTTCAGTCCAGCAGAGCCAAACGCAGATGGAGTCTGGAATCAGACTTGGATGCATCATGACCATGTTGCTGTAATCTTCAAGGCGGCGAGTCGGCAACATTTTTAGCCTCGAAAGTGATTAGCAAGATGTGAGGCATTAAGCAATAACTCAACAAAAATGAAAACTTGTGTCATTCCAAAACCATTTGCTGTTAGTTTTTTTCTGTGGACCAAAAAAAGATGCATAAAAGTATATGAATAACTATTGTGCACAATATTTGATATACTATATTTTATTCTTCTTCTTCTATCCTCTGGTTTCGCAGACGAGGCTTAAGCTAGTCCCAGACTATGAGCTGTTTTAACTGAAAGCATATATTAAAATATGTCAGTGTCATTGTTTTGTCTCAAGATTCACACCAGTCACATATATATATATATATATATATATATATATATATATATATATATATATATATATATATATATATATATATATATATATATAATTTTTTTTTTTTTTTTTAATAAGGCATGTTTATAAAAGCTACTTAAATGTCCTAATTAAACTAAAGCCTAATCCTGAAATCAGACCCGGATGCATCATGACCATGTTGCTGTGTGTGTGTGTGTGTGTGTGTGTGTTAGCAGCTCCGATTACCTCACACAGACATGCACTAAAATGTCAGAATCTGTTCTGCCTTTTATGTTCAAACCGGAGGCAGACAATGATGGAGAGACTCAAGAAGTTAACTGTGGAGTTAACTATCTTCTAGTCATTGATTAGCATATTCTGTCATGATAATCTTATAAATCGCTTGTGTGGGAACTGTTGTAAGATGCCCACAGAGTTTCATGCTATTGCATCTGTGTTACGTACTGTATTGCATGTGAAAAGACGGATGGGACAGCAGAGACTGACAAATGTTCACTACTACAACAACTCTTCCTCTTCTCAACATGGACTTTGTGTTCCCGGAGGCGGGGTTTATGTAAATTTTAGGGTTGGTGATGTCACTAACCCGGGAGGAATGTCGTGTAGTCTCTACCAGCCGTTTGTTGTAGTCCTTAAAAAATGATTTCTTTAAAAACAAATATCTTCCTTTGCTTTGAACTTTGAGCATTGTAACTTTGCAGATGTTGTTTATGCTCAAACAGCACTAGCCTGGATGCCAGCCGAACTTAGCCCCGCCCACAACATTTGAGGTTGGGAAGTTCGGTCTGGACTTGATCCATTGTGGAGCAAGTATGCTCGAACCAGAGCTGTTCGGACCAATCAGATTGTCAGGGCGGGCTTTATACGATCATGGACAGATGATCAACAGTAACGTAATCATCCACGTCACCAAAGAGTGCTTGGGTTGAATTCGTAGGATGACTGCCGCTGGAGAATTGAGTTGCATCTGTTATAGAAGATATCGACAGCACATTAATTTTAAAAGAGGAACAGAGATCCGCGATCAAGGCATTTGTCGATCGGAAAGATGAATGAAGAATATACGTCACTTACTCCGTTGCTTTGATTGGTTGTAGGTCTATCCAATAGAGTGCAGAGGCATTTTCTTTCCTGGTTCGGTTGAAACACGCCTCATAATCACCAGGGGGGCAATGTTTCATAAAAAACTGCTTCCCCGGGCGCCGCCATTGATTAGCGGACCCCCACCTGCTGTTAGCACACCATTGACTCCCATTCATTTTGGCGTCACTTTGACAGCGAATAACTTTACATCTGAGGCGTTTAAAGACTCCATTTGTCCATTATTTATTTCTAAAGAAACACGAAAATGTATAAAAGGCTAGCCTAGAAATCTAGACGCACCCTAGCGGCAGCAAAATGTATTTTGCAGCCAGGGCAGTCTAGCAACTCTCCATTGACTTTCGAGCTGCAAAAACCTAAATTGGGTCAGGCCAATCACGTCGTGTATAGAGTAGACGGGGCGGGCTTAACATAATGACGACAGAGTTGCGACGGTTACCTGCTACTTGAAAACACAGAATGGCGGCTGCTGGAGAACAGTCTTTCGAATCGGCTTTGGCCGCAACTCTGGAGGACTTGGAGTTAAGTTTTTCTTTGAGAAAAGAGCAAAGAACGGCACTTAAGTCATTCTTAAAAAAAGGAAGATGTGTTCGTAGTTCGGCCAGATATAGCAAAAGTTGAATCTATCAACTAAGCTCCGCTGTTGGGAAAACGCTCTGGTTGGTTGAAGCGCTGTCCTATTGCGTGCAGAGGGAATTTGAAAGACAGCCGTTTATCCCGCCCCTCGGATTGAGCCGTGTCTATGGTGAGTTGCCAGACCTAACATCTTGATGTAGGTCTGGCTTGCCAGGCTAATAAAAGGCTCCATTACCTTGTATCTTACGTTATGGCCCCGTAGAAGCAGTTTTTGTAAAAATAGGCTAACGATTGCCTCATAACCACGCGACTCTCTGTCGCACAGTAGAGAGATTACCGTATGGACAGGAGGAGAAGCTCGCGGGCAATCGGGGGACGTGGAGGCAAAATGACAAAATAATTAATCAGAATACTTAGCAAAAGTTTCTCCTGCTCCTAGCTCATGGACAGCTCCTACTCACACTCTCCGTCTCTGCAAGTTTCGGAAGGGGATGATTCAGATTTCTCTTGGCACTGCTACTAGAAGACAGACGGGTTGCTCACGTCACATCTACGTCGTCAAGCTCAGTTTGAGTCTGCGCAGTCGCTCAGCCATCAGGAAGTGAGAGCTTCTAATGGACTTCACTTTTCTCCGTTGAATCCAATGGGGTCGCTGTGTCCATTTCTTTTACTGTCTATGATAATCACATATTCTGAATCTGAGTATGACGACGTCAGGCTAACATTACACACTAACTAAAGTTAGAAAAGTGAAATCATAATCAACCAGCCCTTTGAGTGTCCTCAACTAAGCAAGCCAAATATGCTTATAAAATTTTAATAATATTTAAATAACGAGTGTCAGTATTCCTTAGCCTTGATTATATACATATATATATAATCACTGGATTAAACAAAACGTCTGCTGGCTCTCAAATAGAAAAAAAGAGTCTTAGCCTAGCTATAAAGCCAACAATTGTCCAAAAGCTTGTTCTCCGTGTTCGCCCGGCTCTTCCCGGCGTCTGATCCTCTGTAATGTCAGTCACATCCGAACACTATACTCTCTTCTTCAACACAATGCAGGGCACAACACTGGAGTCGCCCATAAAGAGAGTGTTTTGTGTTCTGTCATCATTCAGGCTCAGGAAGGTTTTATGAGGTGCTTCATTTTCAAAGAAACATGTCTTTCTCTCTCTATGGCTTTTAGAGCAGCCCGGATCCACTCTTTACGGCCCAAAGCGCTCCAGACGTCTCTTAGATTAAAGCAGAGTGATCCAAACAGCTTGCTAGCACTTTCCTCTCACACTGCAATGATTTGCAAACTGTTCACCACATACTTTTAGGACCAAACAGCCTCAGAGAGCAACGTCTTTTCATTGCATTTTCTTTTTTTCGCCTCATAGAGGTGTGTAATGAAGATGGAGGAAGAAGAGACAAGTGCCCGGGAATAAAAAAGATGAGGAAATTAAGGGAACACGCAGAAGGGGAGATTCAATAGGCCACAGATGAGGGCTTCAGACGGGAGAGAGTAGGCCGAAGAAATGGATCATATCCAGAAATTGATAACAGCGTGCCGAGCGCGTAACAGCCGAGTGAATAAAAAGCACTGAGGGAATGAAGTAAATAAAAGCACTGAGGTCTCGTAATGCGGATAATGTGTTAATTCATGAGGTGACTGGGCCTGCGTGCACGGATAGGGATGGGAATAGAGAACTGGTTTTATTTAGTTAAAATGCGGGAATGATTTGCATGATGGACAGTTGTGCAAACATCTGCATTTTGTCACTAACATGGACTGAATAAGGAAATAAATACAACCTACTAAATCTGACTTCTTCACCAACTTCCTATTTGTTTGTTACAAATTCATTTACTAGGATTAACCCCTTGAGATGAATCTAGTTTTCGAGGGGGTCCCACAACACAGCGTATAACAGTCTCTACATTTCAAAAACACAACAAAACAAAAACGAAACAAAACAAAAATTAACAATACATCAACAAACAACAAAACACAAACATTAATTGAAAAATAACACCACAAAGTTGAAATATAATAATAAATGTACAACAAGGTATATTCATCAATTAATCTAATTATCAATATACTATAAACTAAACTAAAATATAATAAAATAATATACTACAGTATCTCAAGGTAATTCCTTGAATACTTACAATATAATACAATACTTCCCTGAAGTGAGGTGACGCTGTCCCGTCAAGAAGGTTCTCGATCACACATGAGCACACGGGTCTTTATCTACAGTCAAACCAAAATGTATTCAGACACTTTCAACATTTCTCACATTATCACAGTTTATTCGCTATAGTTTAGAAAATGGCAACATATGACAAGAAGTCAGAGTTATGAAATCGGTTGATATTTCACAGGTTTTGTCCGTCCTTCTGTTAGACTGTCTCACAAATGAATTATGTTGAATATCTGTCAGCTGTTAAATTTAACTACACAATTAGATAATGCCAATTTAGCTCAAACAATCACCAAGCAATGATTAATTTTGTTCAGTCTGTGTGTAAAAAGGTCGCATTAGCAATTAAAGAAAAATCACTTCAGCAAAACATGCTCAGGTCAAAGAGTCTGAATCATTTTTGGCAGGGGCGTCATGCAAGCCAAAATTCTGGGGGGGGCACAATCTGAGACGTTGCAATTGTTTTCTGACGGGTGATATGGATCATGTTAGGAGGGGTCAGGGGGTTTCTCCCCCTGAAAATTTTTAAATTCTGGCTGCTAAACATACCATTTCAATGCAGTTTGGGAGGGACAAAAATACCTTAACGGAGCTAGCAGCAACCCTCCTCTATCTGAGGACTAAGTTAAAGTATCTATTTTGTAAGTTTATGTAAAAGACAGGTTGATGAAAGAACTGTAAGCTCAAATTCAAAAGCTTTTGAAGTCTACTTCATTAAAGCATGTTTACACACACACTTACTGTACACTTAGGCCTACTACACATGATTTTAAAAACAGTACCATTGCAGTTTTTATGTTATGATTTTAAATTGGTATGTGACCTAAGAACGATCTTACATTAAAGGTACATAAAGGTGCTGAGGTCTGACTTTGTGGTGTTCTGAAATTAAGTTATTTTAATATTAATATGTGATGAAGGACTTTGAAAGAAGTTTGACAGATTTCAGTGCTGAATAAGGTTAACACTACCCCGTTTATTTGAAAATGGCTAATATCAAATCCATAACTTTTTGATCAAGTTAAAATTTCCAGTTCAAACACAAATAATCCCACTACCTTTTAATATCATCTGATAACTAATTCAATGCCGATTTGTTGCTTTGCCCACTTACCACTTCAAGACCATCTGTAAAACATTGCCAGCTCAACGTGCGAGACGAGTGAGTTGCTTGAACATACACAGCAAAGATTCTAGAGCGCTACGCGTGTATATACACATGATATACACAGACACCATATTAGGAAAAAGGGGCGGGCTGATGCTGACCGATTTATTACACATCCAGAAGAATACATTTGAGTCGTTATAGGCTCTGGTATATTATGGAGCATAATAGGAATAAAGTTGTGACAAAAAAATTATCAGGGAGGAAAAATCTGAGGGGGCACGTGCTTTGAATGGGCATGACGCCACTGATTTTTGGTCCCAAATGTTTATAAATTTTACTGGTAGTCACTGTAAGATTTTTTTTGGGGTATAATATGTCACAGTTTATTTTATTTTGCTCTCCTCACTTACATAAATGAACTATAGTGTCCTGCACACACTAGTGAAACAATATCACAAATGATATCTGGTGTCTGAATAATTTTTGGTTTGCCTGTACTCTCCGGTGTCCGCTGGTCCGACACAGGATCATTAATACTAACTCAGAGTATTACAGCCTCACTCGAGGGCGGATCTATAGTCTTCAACACTATCACTGTCTCTGCGCTGGTCTTTGGAGTGTAGAATATTTAGTACTTCTATTCCTCAGCTTATGTCATCATAAACCTGACACGACTCCCGAGTTGCTCTTTGCAGAAATGTTTTATTCACAGCCGGGAGATCACGGGTCACAACAAGTGAGTCTCCTGAACAAAAGATACATGTACATTTACATCTTACTGTTGAGTAAAAATCAATATCACTCAAGTCGTCTTCACTGTGATTAGTTTAAAAATGATCTAAGCTAATCATATGACTGTTAGTTCTACTGTTAAGCTCCTTCTTGTAAGTCTACATGGTCTTTGACCTGTTGAAACTTAGTCTGCATTTTTATGTATATTTCATGCTGAAAATTCCCTTTTTACCATTTCTGAGGCCATTACATAAAATATTTCTATCACAGAACACGGCGGTAAAATTCAAAACGACATCGGAACTGTTGCCATGACGATCAGAACAAGTGTTTCCTCACAACCTAAACTTACATTTGAATTACAATTCATAAAGTTCCATTTAGATTCATTTGAACTTTAAAATGCATTCTCTATAAATGCACAGTACCAGTATGATTTTTTTAAAATGTCTTGTGCTGCATTTATTTGATCAAAAATACAGTAAAAACACAAATTTATTGTGAAATATTATTAAAATTTCAAACTGTTTCCTATTCCTATGGATGTTAATATTTAATAATATAATATTAATTTGTATATTGTTTGTTTAACACACACACACACACACACACACACACAAAAAAAAAAAAAAAAAAAAAAAAATATATATATATATATATATATATATATATATATATATATATATATATATATATATATATACTTTTTAATGTTTTTGAAGGAGTCTCCTCACCAAGGTTGCATTTATTTGATCAAAAAAATGCAGTAAAAACAGAAATATTGTTACAATTTCAAATAGCTGTTTGAATATATTTTATAATGTAATTTATTCCTGTGACCAAAGCTGAATTTTTAGCATCATTACTCCAGTTTTCAGTCACATGATCTTTCAGAAATCAGTATAATATGATGATTTGCTGCTCAAGAAACATTTCTGATCATCAATGTTAAAAATATATATGTTTCAGGATTCTTTAATGAATAAAAATGTCAAAAGAACAGCATTTATTAGATATAGAAATCTTTTGTAACATTATAAATGTCTTTTCTCTCACTTTTGATTAACGTGTCCTTGCTGAATAAAAGTATTAATTTTCATTCTTAAAAAAAAATTCTCATTATGAGTAATTTTCAGGGCCATGATGAAAGAATTGAACACAATTTCAGATTTGAACAAAAAAAGTTTTAACGTCAGACCTAGAGGGGCATGAAAGCAGTTTATCATCTAAACGCTCTTCCTCAAAATGACTAAAACACAGTGAATCACAATTGAGCTCCTTTAGTGTTTACCCGCGGGTTGCTCTCGCTATAAGGTCCAGCCATGGTCCAGAGCTCTCAGGTAATTTGAGCGATTACGGGCGCTCTGGGAAGCTCCCTGGTGAGGGATCGTTTCCTCGGCCTGTTTAGAAAAGCTGGCAGCTGTTTGAAAGATGGATGAGGCCTCCACACACACTGTCTGTCTCTGATCCACTGCCACACAAGGTCAGCCAGCCGAGAGGCCGGATCCTGAGGAGATCTGGACTCTTCTGTGTAAAGAAGACACTTCATTTAATCTTGGATGGCTAATTTTGTCAGGGTTTGACCTTATTGTCCTTGATGCTGCATAAACACCCTGCAGAAAGTCATTTTTAAGAGAAATACTTGAACCAAGCGGACACTAAAATACAGTGACCATGCACCAAAACTGGAGCAACGAGGCTAAATGAAGAGTTTGCTGTGTGAACTGAACATGACGAGAGAGAAAGATGGGCACCTCAACGTAATATAATAGATCACACTTATGTATCATCCTTGCTTGAATGCCACAACAAACACAGAACATCCAGTATAGTCCAATTAATACATTTAACAATGAAGGTCAAGGTCAACTAATAAGAAATATTAATTGAAGTATAGTTGCAAATGAATCGCATACATCAATATTTGTCCCAAACAATATATATATATGTATGTATATGTATGTATATATGTATATGTGTGTATATATGTGTGTGTGTGTGTGTGTATATGTATGTATGTGTGTGTATATATGTGTGTGTGTGTGTATATGTGTGTATATATATGTGTATATATATGTATATATGTATACACACACACACACACACACACACACGTATATATATATATATATATATAAAATTAGTTCAAATGTTTGGGGTCACTGTCAAAGTGACAGTAAAGACATTTATAATGATACAAAAGATTTTATATTTCAAATTGATAGTGTTCTTTCTGTTCATTTTCATTCATCAAAAGATCCCGTAAATTTTTTTAAATTTTTATCACAGTTTCCTCAAAAATATGGAGAACCACAACTGTTTTCATCATTACTAATAATCAGAAATGTTTCTTGAGCATCAAATCATCATATTAGAATGATTTCTGAAGGATCATGTGACACTGAAGACTGGAGTAACGATGCTGAAAATCCAGCTTTGATCACAGGAATAATATTACAGTTTTCACATAAAAAACAGTTATTTTTAAACCGTAATAATATTTCACAGTTATTCTGTTTTAATGCAATTTGACCAAATAAATGCAGCCTTGGTGAGCAGTTTTTAGAGGCCTCTTTCTAGAACATAATTTTATTTTTTTTAACTATGTATAATTGGTAATGCAACACTAGTGCTTTAATGTATGTGGTTGAAGCTACCAGAGGGTGTAGTTCCAGTATCGGCCAACAGGGGCTAACAGGGCAATGCTAACCAACCAATCCTTGACCTCTTGTTCCCATCCCTCCTCCTTCTGCTCTCTTTATCTCAGTCTCGCGTGTGTGAGCCAGTTCTCTCACTGATGTGATGTGTGTCTCTGCGGGGAGGAAGCGGATCAAACGCTTTAATTACTGAAAGCGTGTAGAAGACACTACAGGTGAGGCATGTATGAAGGTATCGCTGCCTTAACAAGACAGATACGCTCAGAAGCCAATGCCAGTGATGACACCGGATCATTTGCATGGATATGTAATCATATGCACACTACAAACAAACCAGAGAACATTAGCTAAACACGAGCGTTCACAAATGAGCAGCCGACACACTGTTACATGCTTGCACTGCTACGCCAATGTAAATGAGCTCTTTCGTGCACACATGCACGTACACAAACATCCATTTTCACCAAGCATTTCCCCCTCATAAATTGCAGGCCTGTCACATCGAAGCATTTTAAGTTCTGTCTTAAAGTGGGAAAAGATTATTTACTTCCAGAAATTACACAAGTGCCTGGTGGTCCGTGCCGCCATTTGCATAATCAGCATTATGTCACGTTGTGCGTGGAAAACATCAGGCAGGGAGAGTTGGCAAACGCTCGCTTATTTGGATTTTGCATTGAGTCTGGAGGCCGTGCTGAACTCTTTTGGGAACTGCTGCAACCAGGGAAATATTCTGTCAAACACCACCATAGACTATAATTTTCTATAGTTTTAGGCCTGATAATATTCCATATAGGGGAAGGTAACTTTTTGCCCCTGTAGGGAAAGAATAAAACGTATATGTTTGATGCATGTACAAAACTGCTACACCAGCAACGGCAAAATGAAGAGAAGAGAGAGGAAAATTGGCTGTTTAGTACAATGGTAAATCTGCATACATCTAGCTATATAACTATACTATGTAAAGTTTGTCAAATATGACACGTGATACAAAGAATGATTGGTTACACATAATTTGACAGTAAATTGTTCACATTTGATGTCTCGGAAATGAATACACACTCCAGATCAGTGTCTTGAAGATGCAAATAGGACATTTTTACAGTTAAATTCATGAATAAACAAAAGGTTTGTGCCTTTTTTTTTTTTTTTTTTTTTTTTATCTATACAAATTTTTTATATGAATTATTTTATATAATTCTTATACAATAATAAATTATATATTTTTGAATATACAATAATATTATAATTATATATGCAGTGTTGGCAAAGCGGAAATATACATACTGAAATATAATCTGAATTAAAGAAAAAAATGAAGTTCTGATTTGCAACTGTAACAAATAAGTTGACAACATGTGTTTTTATCAAGTTCAGCAATTTTCATCTTTTTGTTAATTATACGAGATTCAACTTTTTTTAAGTCAGTTTAATGTAATTAAGTTTATTGTACTAAAAAAGTTAAGGCAGCAATTTTTTTCATGGCAAAAGTGTGGCTAATGAATATTAATTAGGTTACATGAATGGAGGGTCTATCAAGGTTTTCTGGCAAAGTTAATATGAATTAATATTCACTGCTGAATTCCATCTATGGTTTCCAAAGTTTGATGTTTGTCTTTGTTTAGTTCACACTTCACGCTGCATGTCATGTCCGCTGGTATTGCGATGACTGCAGATGAAAATGCAATAAATGTTTCCCAGAGAGCAAATAATGAAACACCATCTCACAAGAACAGGATTATCATCAGTCAGGCATAAAGACCCAAAGAAGCCATCGAAGAAAGTGTGACGACAAGAACATCCAGGCAGGGTTTTTTGTTTGCAGCATGTTTAATCTCGCTCATTATTATGTCTTATTTATTTCTCTTTTCTGTTCTATCTCTATTCTAAATATGCAGTCTATAGCAGCTAAAAATATGCTGCTTTTTATCTGCAGTTGTCCAGCAGACTGTAAAGTGATTTTATTTTTCATTGGAGGTGATTTTGCTCTTTGATTTCCATGGATCAATCGCTCAGAAATGTTTTTTTCTGTCCTTTTTCTCCAGTGGCAACTCAGCCCAGATGGGTGGGAGAGATAGATAGCCAGAGAAGATGTAAAATATGAGTTCAGAAAAATAAAAGCTAACACACACACACACAAAAAAAAGGCGAGATGAGGAGAGGATCTGGGAGGAATAAGAAAGGGTGTGGAACAGATGGAGTTTCAGGCAGCAGTGATGTGGGGCAGAAGAATAAATATTTATGTCCTGTAATGTTTCTGCATGACAGATTCTATATAAAATTGAATGCAGTGCCACGTCTGAACCATGAGAAATGTGTTGGCGATACAACGAACGCTGCACCAATAAAGCACATTTGGGATTTGAGCGAGAGTGAGGGAGAAATGGAGAGGAATGCAGAGAGTAAGAGGAAATAAAGAAGGGATGATGGTAATGGGATAAATAATGGAGGATGTGGAATATGAGTGAGAGAGGAGGAAAAGAGCAAATGTTTGTGATTGTGAAAACATATACGGTGGGACATTGTTGAATTTTTTATAGATGACATTGAGACATTTGACATTAAAAAATTAACACAGAAATAAGGAATGACACACACACACACACACACACACACACACACACACACACACACACACACACACACACACACACTATTGCTTGCACAAAAATTGGGTAACACTTTATTTTACAGTGTCTTTGTTACATAGTTACTATAGTAATAATTATAAATTATGCATAATTACATGCAACTAAACCAAACTTAATCCTACCCTAACCCTACAGTAAGTACATACTTAATTAATATTACTCAGTACTTAAATGTATAATTACACTAACAAGGACCTTAAAACAAAGTCTAACCAAAAATGTTTATACTGTATATTATGTTATATACATAGTCATAAATGCAAACAGAATAGAACAATAGAAGCCATTCATTCATTGTGATGAGCTTATACTGCTTGAAATTCTTCTATTTCATTCTAATAAAAATGTACCCAATATTTGGGTATGCTGTATTTTTCTGCTTATACATCAGAATCAACTGTGGAGCGTTTCAGATCAATCACTTGAAGATGCGTTTCACTTAAAAGGCAGCTGTCTATGTAGGCAGCTCACACCCAGGCAGCTCGTAGGCTTTGAAACAGAAGATCTTTTCCAACGCTTTAATAAAGCTTTTTCAATCAGAATCTGAAGGAGAGAGACAGATATGTGTGTGTCAGAGGTCATGTGATCGCAGGAGGGAGGGATGGAGACAGGAGAGGAGGACAAGGACCATTTAACCCTGAGAACATACCTGACCACTGGACCTTCAGAGCGTGACCGCGTACATCTCAACTGTAGGAGTGTGTGTGTGTGTGTGTGTGTGTGGAGGAGCAGAGATAGGCGGCAGATACTGATCAGCCTGCAGTGTGTGTGCTGCAATGGATTTAAAGTGGTCCTTTTATGCTCATTTACATCATAATTTTGTTTATGGCATAATTTAAAGGGGTTATGACATGGATTTTTATTATTATTTTAATGTGTTTCTTGAGGTTCACTTTTAATGTTATAACGTCATTGCATAGGAAATAGTATCAATCCCCACTCACTATTGTATGTTTTTACATTCATTTATGGGTTCATAATTTAGTATATGGCATAATTTGCAGGGGTTATTTTTTTATTATTTTTAATGTGTTCCTTGATGTTCATTTTTAATGTTATAACGTCAATGCATAGGAAATAGTATCAATGCCCACTCACTATTGCATTTAAGTGTTTTGAAAACTTTATCCAGTTAGATCCAATACATTCAGCAGCTTCATCTGTCAACAACAGTTTCTTTGGCCCTGTCCCAAATGGCACACTCCGGACTTGTGGACTTCCTCAGAGTCCACACTTTGGTGATGTCATGTAGTGCAGACCTATAGGGCCCTTGGCGCGAGTCCACAAGGGCGCATTGAGAGGTATTTTTGGGACAGACTCGATCGTCACGCCGGAAATAACGGTCTGATTGTTGTTGAACAGGAGAAATCACAGTTTTGACGTCTTATCTCCGTGTCAACTACACAGCCGGCTTTTACAGTTCTGTATTTTGATATTGTGTATGCCACCTGGGCATCAGACAATAGATACATCATGCTTATTTAAATGATGTATACAGTTGTACATAATAATGTTCCATTTGAACTAAGATTACAATTTTAACACATAATGAAAATGTGCATGAGTTTCAGATGAATTTACAGGTATCAATATTCATACTACGTTTACATATGACTCAGTAAAGCCCTGACATTCAGTTCTATTTATTTAATGAATCATAATGCAATCGTATTATTCAACGCGCTATTATTATGTGTGAGACATCAACCACACTGGTCGATGACCATAATGTTTGTATAAACTGTAGGTTACAACTGGTAAAATGTGCATCTAGGTCATAAAAACCGTAATGTTTTCTCAGCCATGTCAACAATTATCCGTGAGCGAAATCTCCTCCCATCCGTTGTCTGATTGGCCTTTCGCAAGGATTCCTGGGTAGTTAAAGTGTGTGGAGCCTGCATCTATGCGGGCTTCGCGGAAGACCGCTTCAAGGGTACAGAGGGGGCGCTGCTGAGCACACTTCAGAGCGTTAAAATGCTGACTACGGACTCGTAGACTCGGCGAGCACGCGCAATTTAAGTCCACGAGACCGAAAGTCCTCATGAAGTGTGCCATTTGGGACAGGGCCTTTGTGAACTCTCCGTTACTGACTAAATAAAATGCTCAGAACAAACATTTAATCCTCCAAAATTAAAATAAACCATCCACTTGTTTCTTTAGCTTCGGCTTCTTTAAAACCCGCCTTCCGTAAAGCACAGTCTGCTCTGATTGGTCAGCCGGCCCCAGTCTGTTGTGATTGGTCTACCGCTTAGAGCTTGTGTAGGCCAACTGCATTTAAACAGGCTTGTTGTAGAGATTGAAGGCTTGTCTATTTAACGGATCTTCTATCGCCCTATAATCCATCGCGCTCTTTAAGATCAATAAATTCGAGGCTTTTGGTCATACCTAGGATATCCAGATCCACCAAAGGAGGGAGAGCATTTTCACATTTAGCTCCAAAACTCTGGAATAGTCTTCCTGATACTGTTCGTTGCTCAGACTCGCTCTCCCAGTTTAAATCTAGATTAAAGACGCATCTCTTCAGCCAGGCATTCATATAATATTTTGAATCTTACAGTTAAATCCGGCCTCTAGTTCATAAACGCCAGAGGAGAACTGGCCCCCGACTGAGCCTGGGTTCTCCCAAGGTTTTGTTTTCTCCATTAGGTCACCTGATGGAGTTTTAGGTCACCATTAGGTCACTTGATGGAGTTTTTCGGTTCCTTGCCACTGTTGCCTTTGGCTTGCTCAGTTGGGGATATTTAATTTAATTTAATCAATCAATAATACTATTGATCAGCCTTACCAAACGTGGACGTTTTTTCCGCTAGAAACAAACCTTGTTGTGCTATTTTGATTTAAAGGTCCCGTATTATGCACCTTTTCACAAGATGTAAAATAAGTCTCTGATGTCCCCAGAGTGTGTATGTGAAGTTTCAGCTCAAAATACCCAACAGATCATTTTTTACAGCATGTTTAAATTGTCATTTTTTGGGGCTCAGAAAAACGCGCTGTTTTAGTGTGTGCCCTTTAAATGCAAATAAGCTGCTGCTGGACGACCCAGGGGGCGGAGCTTCATGAGCTCGCGTTCAGTCTGTCAGGACCAGTGTTGCCAGATTGGGCGGGTTCCCGCCCAATTGGGCGGTTTTGAATTTGATTGTGCGGGTAAAAAAGGGTTTGGGCGGGTGGTCAAAATTTGGGCTGGTTTGGGGTCAGTTCGGCGGTTTTCAAACATCTACATTTTAAAGTCTAATTGGTTAAAAAACGAAACTAAAGTGTGCATGTAGTCCATAAAATCAGTCATCATGACATTACTGTACACACGCCCATGCAGAGTCAGCTGGCGTTAGTGTTGACATCACCGACGAGCACGCACTTTTAGCCAATCAGCGATCCGCAGGCAGACGCGATTGAGCGCGAGAAGTTGTATTCAAGTGATCGCCAAGGCAAAAAGTGACATAGCCTACTATACAGTAAGTTGTATCTACAGTAAAGAGTGAGATAGTGAGCAACTCTAAAAACGTACACATGTGGAGGGAGATCACTCGATGGTTAATATAACTCTGAGAGGAGAGCACAGTTGAATGACTTGAATTGAAATCAAATATGGGACGACTCCTGTCCATGGTCATGTGCACACTAGCCTAACCAGACATCTGCAACTTTTACACCATCCAGACTGCATGCACTCTACTCGACCCTGACAGCTGCTGAAAAAGGTTTGAATCAACGATGAATTCGTTTTGACTGCTAAATTCTGCGTTATGTTCTGCAATGTGTACTTCCGAGGGTTAAAGTCACGGTTCATTTCTTGATTGCCGTTTTGACAGTGTCCACCTGGACATTTTAGTCATATTGGCTAATTCTCCTTAATTATTGCCCTGTTTTGATGTGTTTTCCTGGAAAATGTATTTATTTTTTATTTTATTTTATCATCGTTATTTTGTTTTAAGGAGATACAAGTTGTGCTTATCAACCTTAAATGACATGGTAATGAAATTATATCACATTATTTTGGCAGTAAAATTTTGGGCGGTTTTTTCTTGTAGTGGGCGGGTTTTGGTGAGCTTTTGGGCTGGAAATCACCGTCCCAATCTGGCAACACTGGTCAGGACAATTTCACCTCACGGAATGATGATAATATCAGAAACTCTCAGTAACGGTGTTCATTTCGAGTCGGACAATAATGCCTACAGAGTCAGAGTGCTGTATAGAGATGGAACAGGTATAGTTTAGTAGTTTAATTACGGTTATTATAACGTATTTGTCATCTGCTTGTATGTATCCATTATTTATTAATAGCCTACAAGTCTGCTGTTTTGGACCAGGTCCGAATGATGATCAAACATATACTGATGAGTTTATTAAAGTTTATTGTACATCACACAAAAGATGAAGCGTTAGTTTTGATTCAGAAAATCACCGTAAGAGCTGAGTAAACACAGTAAGTTATAAGAAGTGCGCAAGTACATAAACGAATTTCGGTAGAGTTGAGGGAGCATTCCTGTGGGCGGAGGTTAGTCAAAAAACTGTTCTAGTGACGTCATTAAAGAAGGAAGTAGAGGGATGTAGTCCAAACGGGCCGTTCGATGTAGGCGACTTCTGTTAAATAAAATATCTCGCTTGGCATTGAACTTTGAGCTTTATAATTTTACAGATATTATTTATACTCTAACAACAACATTACACACTAACTAAAGTTTGAAACATGGGATCACGAAGAACGGGACCTTTAATACTGTGAAGCTGCTTTGATACAGTCTGTATTGTGAAAAGCGCTATACAAATATACTTGACTTGACTTGACTTGACTTGTTTCTCTCTGCCAAAAAGATCATGAGTTTCCATGCTGGAACTGGTTTTTGCTGGTTGAGCTGGTTAACTAGCACGACCCTTCTGGTTGACAAGCGCTTTCCTATAGGAAGGAATTGCAAATGAGATCTCATTAGTCTTAATTGTTTCTCCTAGACCGCAATGTGATTTAAATAGATTTTTCTCCTGAGCGAGAGATTCAGGTAATCTCACATGTTTGCTTAGTTTCAGATAAAATCTCAAACGGTGCTTGGTCAACTCTGATTTCAATACATACTCAGACATTTACATTTGTGCATTTGGCAGATGCTTTTATTTAAAGCAACTTGCAATGCTTTGAATATATGCATTTGATCAGTTTATGCATAGCTCTTTGAGCAAAATGCTTTTATCATGAAATCCTACCAAATTTTCTTAGCTATATCTCGGCTGAATTCTCCTTTGTGTGTCTATTTTTATTTCTTCAAAGGAATTTTAAGAGAATAATCTACAAAAAAAAAAAAAAAAAACCTTGATACAGTACATCTTAGCAATTGAGAAAGAGCTGAGCATTTGTTTTATTGTTGAGGAGATTCAGTCTGCTCCTCATATAACGCTATCATATACGGTCTACTTTTAAGGTACTTTTTGTCTCATTTGGAGCTTGACGATGCAAATCACCATCCATTAACTTGGACATTTTGCCTAACATCTGCTGCTTTTCACAGAAAACAGAATAATATGGGGTCGGCATGACATGGGGGCATGAAAATACTAATTTTCTTTGAGTAAACAATGGCACTTTTAAGCATAGAAATCCTTGAATGTCTGAGTGTTGGTCAGACTGATGCAGTGTCCTGTGTGTGTTGTGCTTTGATGCTATCGGGGCGATCACTGATCCGTGGACGCCTGTCTTTGCTGCTCGACTGTGGAATCACTGCAAGACACTGGCACACATATCCTAAATGAAGGAGGACAGAGGAGATGAAAGATTGAGGCTCTGTTCCAAAACCCAGTGAGCTGGGCAGTATTTTAAGGCTTAATTGAGGCACTCTTTTCCAACAGATATTCAGGGATAGTTTTATTCAGCAAGGGCACATTAAATTGATCAACAGCGACAATAAAGACATTTAAATGTTACAAATGTCTCTGTTTCAAAGAAATACTTTTCTGTCATGACAACTCGCGCAGTGTTTGGCATGGTAATGGCTATGACAATGTTTATATGTTTGGTCTCGGAGGATTAGACCTGCTTTGCTGCTGTTGGTTATTGCTGCTGCTGTAGAAGTATGAGACTTACACACACGACACGCTGCTGTGAGCGAGTATGAGACTTACACACACGACACGCTGCTGTAGAAGTATGAGAATTACACACACGGCACGCTGCTGTAGAAGTATGAGACTTACACACACGACACGCTGCTGTGAGCGAGTATGAGACTTACACACACGACACGCTGCTGTGAGCAAGTATGAGACTTACACACACGACACGCTGCTGTGAGCGAGTATGAGACTTACACACACGACACACTGCTGTGAGCAAGTATGAGACTTACACACACGACACGCTGCTGTGAGCAAGTAGACTTACACACACGACACGCTGCTGAGCGAGTATGAGACTTACACACACGACACACTGCTGTAGAAGTATGAGACTTACACACACGACACGCTGCTGTAGAAGTATGAGACTTACACACACGACACGCTGCTGTGAGCAAGTATGAGACTTACACACACGACACGCTGCTGTGAGCAAGTATGAGACTTACACACACAACACACTGCAGAGCAAGTATGAGACTTACACACACGACACGCTGCTGTAGAAGTATGAGACTTACACACACGACACGCTGCTGTGAGCAAGTATGAGACTTACACACACGACACGCTGCTGTAGAAGTATGAGACTTACACACACGACACGCTGCTGTGAGCAAGTATGAGACTTACACACACGACACGCTGCTGTAGAAGTATGAGACTTACACACACGACACGCTGCTGTGAGCGAGTATGAGACTTACACACACGACACGCTGCTGTGAGCAAGTATGAGACTTACACACACGACACACTGCTGTAGAAGTATGAGACTTACACACACGACACGCTGCTGTGAGCAAGTATGAGACTTACACACACGACACGCTGCTGTGAGCAAGTATGAGACTTACACACACAACACACTGCAGAGCAAGTATGAGACTTACACACACGACACGCTGCTGTAGAAGTATGAGACTTACACACACGACACGCTGCTGCAGAGCAAGTATGAGACTTACACACACGACACGCTGCTGTAGAAGTATGAGACTTACACACACGACACGCTGCTGTGAGCGAGTATGAGACTTACACACACGACACGCTGCTGTGAGCAAGTATGAGACTTACACACACGACACGCTGCTGTGAGCGAGTATGAGACTTACACACACGACACGCTGCTGTGAGCAAGTATGAGACTTACACACACGACACGCTGCTGGGAGCAAGTAGACTTACACACACGACACGCTGCTGAGCGAGTATGAGACTTACACACACGACACACTGCTGTAGAAGTATGAGACTTACACACACAACACGCTGCTGTAGAAGTATGAGACTTACACACACGACACGCTGCTGTGAGCAAGTATGAGACTTACACACACGACACGCTGCTGTGAGCAAGTATGAGACTTACACACACGACACACTGCAGAGCAAGTATGAGACTTACACACACACCACACGCTGCAGAGCAAGTATGAGACTTACACACACGACACGCTGCTGTAGAAGTATGAGACTTACACACACGACACACTGCAGAGCAAGTATGAGACTTACACACACGACACACTGCAGAGCAAGTAGACTTACACACACGACACACTGCTGTGAGCAAGTATGAGACTTACACACACGACACGCTGCTGTGAGCAAGTATGAGACTTACACACACGACACGCTGCTGTAGAAGTATGAGACTTACACACACGACGCGCTGCTGTGAGCAAGTAGACTTACACACACGACACGCTGCTGTGAGCAAGTAGACTTACACACACGACACGCTGCTGTGAGCAAGTATGAGACTTACACACACGACACACTGCTGTAGAAGTATGAGACTTACACACACGACGCGCTGCTGTGAGCGAGTATGAGACTTACACACACGACACGCTGCTGTGAGCAAGTATGAGACTTACACACACGACACGCTGCTGTGAGCGAGTATGAGACTTACACACACGACACGCTGCTGTGAGCAAGTATGAGACTTACACACACGACACGCTGCTGTGAGCAAGTATGAGACTTACACACACGACACGCTGCTGTAGAAGTATGAGACTTACACACACGACACGCTGCTGTGAGCAAGTAGACTTACACACACGACACGCTGCTGAGCGAGTATGAGACTTACACACACGACACACTGCTGTAGAAGTATGAGACTTACTCACACGACACGCTGCTGTAGAAGTATGAGACTTACACACACGACACGCTGCTGTGAGCAAGTATGAGACTTACACACACGACACACTGCTGTAGAAGTATGAGACTTACTCACACGACACGCTGCTGTAGAAGTATGAGACTTACACACACGACACGCTGCTGTGAGCGAGTATGAGACTTACACACACGACACACTGCAGAGCAAGTATGATACTTACTTACACACGACACGCTGCTGTAGAAGTATGAGACTTACACACACGACACACTGCAGAGCAAGTATGAGACTTACACACACGACACACTGCAGAGCAAGTATGAGACTTACACACACGACACACTGCTGTAGAAGTATGAGACTTACACACACGACACGCTGCTGTGAGCAAGTATGAGACTTACACACACGACACACTGCAGAGCAAGTATGAGACTTACACACACGACACGCTGCAGAGCAAGTATGAGACTTACACACACGACACGCTGCTGTAGAAGTATGAGACTTACACACACGACACACTGCAGAGCAAGTATGAGACTTACACACACGACACGCTGCTGTAGAAGTATGAGACTTACACACACGACACACTGCAGAGCAAGTATGAGACTTACACACACGACACACTGCAGAGCAAGTAGACTTACACACACGACACACTGCTGTGAGCAAGTATGAGACTTACACACACGACACGCTGCTGTAGAAGTATGAGACTTACACACACGACACGCTGCTGTAGAAGTATGAGACTTACACACACTGAGCAAGTAACACATGAGAATAGAGAATGATGTGATTGCAAGCAGAATGAGTTAAGGACCAATCAGCCTGCGCCATTTAATGACAGAACTTTGAATTTCTTTTAAACTTGAAGCAGTCTTTGAATATGAAGCAGCACAACTGACTTCAACATTGATAATAATGAGAAATGTTTCAGCTAACAAAAAATGTTTTAAGAACATTTTGTTAACGTTCTCATTAAGTTAAGAAAACGGTGTTTTTGAATGTTTTCTGAACGTTCAAAAGTTTTTTGTTTTTTTTTAACAAATGTTTTACAAATCTTTTTTTTTCTCAGTTATGTGAAAAGTACGGGAACATTTCATAATTTTGCAAACATTATGGGAAAATTACTTTTGAATATTCTCTGAACATTCTGAAACAAGTAGTAGCCTATCATTTAAAAAAATGTTAGACAAACCTCTGTTTCAGAAAAAAAAAAAACACACACATTCCATACATTTTTTTATATCCATACATTATTCTAGAAAGTTGAGAATGTGTTTTTAAGTCAGTTATTTCTATCTTTTGCTGTAGTGTGTCAGTAGGAAATATCAGTTTACATTTCCAAACATTCTTTTTGCCATTAATTGTAATAATCCAGTGAGATTTGTGTATACACAAGGAGTCTGACAACAGCCGGTATGATCTGATCTCACCATCATCGAGTCCGTCTGTGATTACATGAAGAAACAGAAAAAACTGAGACAGACTAAATCCAGAAGAACTGCGGGAACGTCTCCGAGACGCTTGAAGAAACCTTCCTGCAAAGCTACAGCACTGTGAAAAGCACTGGCACTTGTGTTAAAATGCTGTAAAGTGAGAATGCTTTCAAAAATAAAATCACAAATTGAATTTATTTATGATTTAACTTCTATTAACTAATTCAAATCAATATATGGTGTAACGACCCTTTGCGTTTAAAACGGCTTTTGTCCAGGTACACTTGAGCATCGTTTTTCAGGGAGCTTTGCAGGAAGGTTTCTTCAAGCGTCTCGGAGAAAATACAGTTAAGTGCAACATTTAGATTTAGATTTAGATTTATTGGCTAATATATCAGTTGTCGGCTTTCAAATATAAAGCAGTATCTGCTAAAACGTTCATATCAGTGCATCCCTACTTAAAATACATTCAATATCAAAACAAGTAACACTTACCAGTTCACACCAAACATATAGCACTTTGAACAAGGAATGCACTGTTGTCAACTAATGCTAAAACTGTTCAAATTAGGTTTTGGTAATTTAAATAAAGGAGAAAATAAATAAAATATAAATTAAAAAAATAATTGCCTTTGCAAACAACTGAGATAAATAAATTTGAGTTGAAATATAAAAAGTATGAAAATGATTAAAACTAAAATAAAAATAAAGCTAAATATAAATATTGAAAAACAAACACTAATTAAAAATACAAATAATAAAATAAAAAAAATAAAAAAAAATTAAAAAAAAACCCTGATAGGGCACAGTTTGATATTTCCAAATGATGTTCCATTTCTGTTAGGAATCAGGATAATGTCTTAAAGGCAGCTTTCTGTGTAGGGAGCAGACAAGGCCACTCGGTAGGCTTTGGAACGGAGCCTGAAAGCGAGAAGGTTTTAGTCGGAGGATTTAGGGGATTTATAAAGGAAGTCGAGAGTGTTTCTATAGAGGTGTGGAAATGGACATATGTTGAGCTGAAGGGGGGTGAGGCTGAAACGCGGGGCCCCCTGCTTCACCTGTCATCTGTCGGCAGGATAGGATGATGGGTGGAGAATAGAGGAGGCTGGAGAGGTGCAGTAGAGGAGAGACGCGACGTGAACCAAACACAAGATTTTGAACATTTACCAGCTAAGATCGGTGTCAAACGCAGAACAAACACATCACACTCCCTGCCAGGCAATGAGTTTGTTTGATGGATCGGACAAGCCTGTCAGTGCATGCATATGGAAGAGTAACAGATATGATTGGATTTTTGTTCAGCTAACTGTCAGAAAGGAAAATGACCCACATATGTGACCCTGGCTCACAAAACCAGTCACATGTCACACGGGTATATTTGTGGCAATAGCCAAAAAATACATTGTATGGGTCAAAATTATCGATTTTTCTTTTATGCCAAAAACCATTAGGATATTAAGTAAATATGTTTCATGAAAATATTTTGTAAATTTCCTACCGTAAATATATAAAACATTTATATATGAGTGAATGCGGCACAATCGCGAACATAAATGAACAACTTTAAAGGAGATTTTCTCAATGTTTCGATTTTTTTGCACCCTCAGATTCCAGATTTTCAATAGTTGTATCTCAACCAAATATTGTTATTTATAAACAAACCACACATCAATGGAAAGCTTATTTATTCAGCTTTCGGGTGATGTATTAATCTAAAATAAAAAAAAACTGACCCATGTGACTGGTTTTGTGGTCCAGGGTCACATATGAGAACTACTGTAGCTCTCCAAAGTTCATCCAAAAGGAATGTTCTGTGTTCAAAAGTTAAGGTCAACACGAAACCTCATTTTCAATCCATTTTGTTTGAGCAATATGTCAAATATCCAAAAAAACAGGAATATCTGTGAAAAGATGGAGGACTTGTACTTGATTGTATCCATCAGGAACTGATTTGATTATGAAAAGCGCATGTTATTTTACTGTTTATTGCTTTGACTGTGAAGTAACTCATTTAAAAAAACTGAGGACAAACCAAAATTAATTTAGTTTGGTGTTGACAAGTTTAAATTGTATTGAACCCAGAAGAAATGAAGCCTGGATTTGTGATAAAAACATACAGTAGATTGCCAATAAACAGCTTGCATTTACTCTCTATGATCGTATTCATAAGATGTTTTGTTTCGTTGAGTCTCTCAGGGTCTGAGGTTTGTGTTTTGTGTCGTGTTACACACATCATTCTGAGTGTCTCTCAAACCGTTAAGTGCAATCAGAGACTGTCAAGCTAATAGGCACTTCTTGGGCTCATCCATAAGCTTAATAAGCTTGAGTCTATTAAGATCAGCCAAAGATTAGATAAACGAATTACCAACATCCTTCCGACAACATCCTTAAGAGGATTGCATGAGAGCCGAACGTCCACGGGCAAATCCTCGGATTGGACAGACTGTTCGTCACAGAAACATCACCGTCATCGTCATCGTCCACACGTCTTTAGACAGATGAGTCACGTTATCCAGTCCTTCACCATTACTGGTGAAATCATTAAAATATATAATTTCATAGAGATTTCTGGGGATGATTTCCAATTGTTTGGTATAGGCTACGAGTCCCTAAAATTAATAGAATTCATATAATTGTTTAATTATATAATAATGTTTACAAAAAGGCAAATTAATCAAATAAATACACAAGGAGAATACATAAATAATATATACGAAATAATAAATAAACAAATAATATTTGCAGATCAAAACCATATATAATTATGTTTACATAATGTTTACAAAAAGGCTAATAATATAATAAATAAATCAGAATGATAAGTATAAATAAATATTGTTATCAATATATTACAAATCAGCAAATCGAAACTACATATGTACATAATTTAAAAATAAATATTTGATAATTAGTTGTGCAATAAATACGTAATATAAATAGGCTATAGGATCACTTTTAAGATACATTTTTTTATTTTCTTTTGACTATTTTAAAAGCTATTTTAAGAGCTAAATGAATGTGGAGCTGCTCTGATCAATTGATGAGACATGTTTTGAGTTCATATTGAAGTCCCTGACTTTGTTGAGATCTCTTCTGAAACTCTAGACGAGATCACTGGAGTCATTTTCTTAGGAGAAACATTTGAGAATCAGGCGACTATCATAAGCCGTCTGTAATGAGATTTGCGGTGTTTCTTTCCTATGGGAAAGCACATTAAACATGGTTTATGTTTCTCTAATAGCACCTAATATGATGACTATAAATCCAGCAATTTGAATAATGGCCAGCTATGAAGCAATTTTAATGCATTAAATGCATGAAGAGAAACATAAAAAGGACTGAATCAGATTAGAGCTCATTATACTGAGATCACTAAAGGCCTATTCAAGCTCCCGAAATGAACAACCTTTGCCCAGATGAAGGTAAGACATGAGTTTTCTGAACGCCTAAACGTCAAGATTATACGAAAGCCACAACAAATACTGCGTTGGTAGCAATCTCAAGGCATTCTTGGATTTTAAAGGAATAGTTCACTCAAAGATGAATTTGAAAATCAATGCAAATTATTCTGTCAAAATTTACTCACATCTTTCAAGCTGAAAAAAAAGAGGCGTCCATTGAAGACAAACGACAACTTTGAAACAGTCATTATTCACTGAAAATATTCTCCTTTGTCACAAAGTTAACCTTCCCTTTTCCTTATGAAGCTATCATATGACCCAGATATGACCTATATTCTTGGTTGATTTATATGTTTGACATCTCTATGAGCTTTTATTGTTGTGCAAAGGCTTCAAATATGATCTTTCTGTGTTAATTCTGGGGTGAATAACTCTGGACTTTTCTTTAAATAGCCATTAGAATGCAAGTTTTTAATCGAAGGGATTTGCTTCTGTTGAAGACCTCAGCCTGCATCATTTCAGCTTTTTTATTATTTAAAATACCCATGTTTAACAAAAAACGACATTACCCATGATACTGTACAGAAAATTCCACCAATCAGAGAGTTGAAACAATCAACACTTGCCAAAAGATCTTGTTAGCTCCGCCCACTCCCATGAAGGGAATGATGTAATTTTGCAATAAAAAAAATGTATATATGTATATATATATATATATATATATATATATATATATATATATATAATATGTATATATATATAATATGTATATATATATATATATATATATATATATATATATATATATATATATATATAATATGTATGTGTATATGTGTATATATATATATGTATATATATGTATGTATATGTATGTATACAGTATGTGTATATATGTGTATATATGTGTATATATACATATATATACATATGCATCATGGGATTGTAGTTCTTTCCTTCACTAAAGCCGTTAAGTTCACAGTCTTGTACCTTTGTATTTTTGTCCAATTTTCAAATACTTTTTTGCTTCAAATCAAAGTTTGACATTTTACGATTCACCTCGTGACCTCGTTAATGATTGTCATGGTTCGTGTCTTATAACTCTTTAACAAAGACTTTTTTTTAGAATCCCTATGGGAAAAAATAATGGAAAAAATTACTTCCGGAACCAGCGCCGCTTAAAAAGGGGGGACGAGAGCTAATGCACTTTATAGGATTTAGTCACATTACAGTGATGATGCTGGCCGATTGGAGAGGGAGGGGCTTCCTCATTCTGGAGAGCACGCGATTGGACAAAAATCTGTGTAGTGCAGGATGATGTCATCAGTGTCCGCTTTCCTTAAAGAGAAAGACTTTGCATGAATCTGAGAAGGAATACACTTGACTTATAGCTGACCTCAAGGAAAACGCACATGGACTAACAGCCACATCACTCTTTAAAAAAGGCTCGATGCTAATCAGCTGCGCAACAATACATGCGACGAGAATGCGCCTGACCTTCTGAGAGAGATTGAGGGACGACTGAAGCACTGTGACCCCGGCTCACCCCGATCAGCGTGTGAGATGCCTTCGCTTCGTCCCCGCGAGCCTTTTTCACACTCATCTGCTTCATTTTCTCTCTCTCTCTTTCTTTTGCCAGAGGGCAAAGCTAGTCGTGGAGCTGTAGAGCAGAGCGTTTGACGGGAATACAGAACGCACACAGACTCCTTTCTTCATTACCGAGTCCGGATCGTGAATAGATAGGTGTCAAGGTTCGTGTCATTTACACTGCATGCTATCGCACCAGCAAAGCAAGAAATCCTTGAGGAACATAAAATAGGCCATTCAGGCCAAGACGAACGAGTTTTCAACTTCTCTGCGTTGACACATGCTGGCGTTCGGTAATGAGATGAACATGTCTCATTTAAAAATCTCTTCCATCTTTATTTATATAATTATTCCACAGCCAGATGAAAATGGTAACCGTAATACTGAAGTCAGTGACTACATTTCTGTCATGACAGCTCTCTGAGTGTGTAATGAGTATGACATTGTTGATATATTTGATCTTGGTCTTGGGATAGATCTGCTTTGCTGCTGCTATTGGCTATTGTAAGTAAGTCACGCTGTTGCTGTAGAATATAGCGTACATGATTACCAGTAGCAGATCTGTACAGGTGGAGCTGGGGAAGTGGAGGGTTTCTGAAAGTATTTGATGTTTGAGCTCATTGGCAACTGATACAGCAGGAACCAATCAGCTGTGCTCTATAGACCCCTTTTCAGTTGGTAAACATGGTGACGTTTTTTTGTGGGCGGAGCTTAGCTGGAGGCAGAACGATCCCTCTGGCCGCTTCACTAACGTTACTTTGCAAGTTTTGTTTGCTTGTTTTTTAATAATGACTGGAAAAAATCCGATTTTATCTTAATGTGCAAGGTCACTCACTGTCCAGGACCGCGATTGTTATTTGCAAAAGTTAATTTTAATGGACATCCCAGACTGGCTGACCCGTACACGCTCAGTCGATCTGACAGGATTAATGTTAACGCTACCTCCGGTTGAGTGGCCTGACTTCTACACCGACCTGATAGAGAAACTGAGCGTAAAGAGAAACTGAGGGCATATACATATTTAGATGCCTATAACTGTACTAAATGGTCACAAGACTTGTGTGGTAGCCTACGATCCGCAGTTCTGCCTAGCCAGCGCCACGGCCAGACAGAAGACGACAATGTAAAGAGTGACAATACGGTGCAATTTTAATGATATGAATATTTTCTAGAAATAAAAATTTCAGATACAGCATATTCATTTTTTAACTATGTATTTGATTACCCTTTCTTACAAGGTTCTTCAAGAAGTCTAGTCACAATCAATCAAAACAATGTATACAATCATAGATGATTCACAAATAATCACAATCATTTAGAAAACATTATGCGATAAAATTTCAAATTGGAGCCTGTACTCCGTCGATTCTTGCACCCAACAACACAACAAGATGACGTTTAATAACAATAACAATAATTTAAGCTCCTTATTATGTAGCCGAATCTGTGCTGGTTTGTATTGGCCGCCTCCAGTTTTCCCTTTGTGTTGCCTCCAGCTAACGCCGTGACGTAACTGTGACGTCGGCTCGAAATGGGTCTATAGAGAATAATGTGACTGCAAATAGATTAAGGTGTTATTAACCTGCGCCATCTAGTTTCATGACAGAACTTTGTATTTATATGCACAAGAATATTATGGTATTAGAAGGTAACATTTTATTTCATCAGGTATTTTATTAAGGTTAGTTGTATTTAGAAAGCGCCTTTTCCAAGCAATCCTTCTTTTAATTTATCACCTGTCCCTGTAGATAAAATGGCAAAATAATATATTTTTTAAATTAATGAATTAATTAATAAAGAAACAAAACTGATACTGTGTTGCACAAAGACACGCAATGGTTCTACTGTTTGGATTTTCATTGGCAAAATAGAGGAAAAACAGACAACACTGTGTCTAAAATGAAAGTCACCTAATAGCCTATTCACTTATTATTAATAAGTTATTGAATTGTTGTATAATATCAACACCACATTTGCAAATGTTCTGAGACAACAGCACTTTTGCTCATGTGAAATTCCTTATAAGTTAAAACAAGAATTGAAAGAGACTTTTTTTTGCGCCGTACCTTGGTTTTTGGAAGCATTTTTATTCATTTTGGTGGCATTTTTTCCCCCGATCAGCCATTAATTTCCGTCCCGGGTGTGTGCGCGGGGCTCTTTTTCGACTGCAAGCGGACGCCCCTTCTGTTGCGAGGCCCGTTTCAAGTGAAATGGATGAAACATAGTGTCATTTACTCAAATACTGAATACTAATACTGTGCACCTTCTATATATTATTTACCTTCCAGCTTGTGGAAAAGCTTCTTGTGATGACCTTTGATATGACTTTCTCATCACCAGCTGGTTTTGGTGATTGTCAGTGTATTACAAAGGTACAAAACAGATATTAGGCTAGTATATCAACATTATATCAGTTAATGAACAGTTTTTAAAAAAAAGTTAAATCTAAAATGTTGCTACCATATTTTTTTACAGTGAATTTCTGGCAAGCTGCCAGTTTTTCACTGTAAATTTCACAGAATTTTTTGTTCCTCACCACTGGTATCCTCATCTCATTCTGTGTCGACCGACACACATTAATGCACATGTTCTTATAGAGACGCAACGACAGCCCAGAATGCAAAAAGACGTCTTTGGGCAAAACAGGTCTGAGGCAATGCTAAGCTGAGCTACTGAGACGCAGGCTGGCATGTTAGCCTGAGCCTGACTCCAGCTGGCGGGCGCCTTTCCTCAGAAGAGGCTTACAATGTGCTGTACACAATTCGGGGCCTTAATTGTGTGTAACAGCACAGATTGGGCATAGTCTGAGGTTTGTCCAGACCGGCGCCAGCTGTATGCCAGCTACAGGTGCAGATGATGCCTGCAGGGCACTGCTTAGACGTTCAGGTCGTTTTCGACATGTCAGGTTTTGGCCATACAAGTTTTCAAGGCACTGGTCTTCAGTTGAGTGGCCCGGAGGGATGTTGTTATGGCTCACTTTCTGAAAATATGAAACGAGGAAAGAGAGAGCGCAAGAGAAAAATAGTCAGCTCTCACACTAAATATGTTTGTGGAAAAGGATTTGTTAAAACTATATGTGCACTAGTTCAGATGGGTGTGTGTTCGCATTGGCACCTGAGGCAGGATTCCGTTTCCAGAATTTAATGAAATTATTCAGAAAGGACAGAACAGGGCATTTCTTGCTCAAATGTCTCATAGTGGACATTTATATAGATGTGGTCTGAAATAACAAAGATAACAATGAGTAGATCGTACTAACCGTAACTCTTTTGACACAATTGACACGAAACAATCATATTCTTAAAGTATATAATGTACTCTCGGTTTTGACATTTGAGCCAAAAACTATTTTCCACCTTGGTGGACAATAAAGAAATACAATACAATACAAATATAGTCACCTAGTAAAATACAGCAAATCACTCTTACATATTTTCCATGACTCTCGAAAGGGAATGTCTACTTTACGGAAAATTATTGCTGTTGTTCAGAAAACTTGATGCTCATTTCTCTTCAAAACACACACACACACACACACACTGACTGACGTCACGCAGTAAAGAGCACGCTTTGCCTTCATAGCACTGTTGATGCGGACCGAGTCCGTTGGTTTGCTGCATATTTTGTTTTGTTTGGTTACAGTTTTCCGAACTCCTGTTTGCATTTGGTACAGTACGACCCCAAGTCCAGCATAAAACATGGAAGTGAACAGTCATTTTGCCCAACGAATGCAAAACACAGTAACTTTGACAGCACTTCACTGAAGTGTTTTTTTAATTGCCAGCCAGAGGCAGCATTTTTGATCCTATTCACAGAAATGTCATGGACCCTAGAATATTTTGTTATCTGCATATCTGAAAACAATATATCAAAAGAAAGAACGGAGCCTCTGCTTTTTTAAAACAAACACATTTTTTTCAACACTTGAATGCATATTCATTAAATTAAACATTGTAAACAAAAAGATGAGAAAATCATGTTTTTGTTAAAGACTTCATCAGGATGGGATTCAGAGCCATGATCAAAACACAGATGGAGAAGATTGAGTCAATCAACACTAACGAAGCTTCAGTCATTTCTCTTCCATAGGTTCAACAGTTCATTCAGTAACGTTAGGCTGTTTCGAATCATATATGGTCGGGATAGATTACATGTGCTTCAGCAATGCTTCTATCACTTGTTTCTTCTTCGCCTGTGTTTTGATCAGGAGATTCAGTACTCTTTCCGAAGATGCCTAACAGCGCCCCCTTTTCACTTTTCTAACTTTAGTTAGTGTGTAATGTTGCTGTTTGAGCATAAACAACATCTGCAAAGTTACAACGCTCAAAGTTCAAAGCAAAGGGAGATATTTGCTTTTAAAGAAATCGCTTTTTAAGGACGACAACAAACGGCTGGTAGAGACTACACGACATTCCTCCCGAGTTAGTGACATCACCAACCCTAAAATTTGCATAAACCCCGCCCCTGGAACACGATTTATAGATTATCATGACAGAATATGCTAATCAATGACTAGAAGATAACTACACATAAGCTACATAAATTCATCAACTAACCATTCAGAAATGTCCTGTTGCTTCTACATGTTGTCACTTCTTCTTGAGTCTCTCCATCATTGTCTGACTCCGGTTTGAACATAAAAGGCTAAAAGTTTTTGAAATTTTCAGTGCATGTCTGTGTGAGGTAAAAGGACACAAGCTGTTGTAGCTCCGCCCCCTGTGCCGGGAGCAGCAGCTCATTTGCATTTAAAGGGACGCACACAAAAATGGTGCGTTTTTGCTCACCCTCAAAAATTGACAACTTTAACATGCTATATAAAAATATCTGTGGGGTATTTTGAGCTAAAACTTCACACACACACTCTGGGGACATCAGAGACTTATTTTACATCTTGTGAAAAGGGCATTATACCACCCCTTTAAAATAACTTCAAAGGTTTTAGATTGAAATGTAAGTGTATTTGATATACATTTTTGATACTCATGTTGAAGATGCAAGTATACCAGATTCAAAAGTCAAAAATCAAACCAAATGTGAAAACAATCAAAAAACGGAAGAACAGACAATATAATTTCTGCCACAGACAGGTGTGTAAACGCATACATTTGTGCATACCTTCTTTTTAATGTTGATGAATCTGAATTATTCTAAATGAGGGAGTCCCTGCTTTTAGTAATTAGCATAACACACTCCCAAACCCCATATAAGGGCTTTCCATAATCCATACAACATTTCTGATTGTTATCAATGTTGAAAACAGTTATGGATTTTTTTTTTTTTTTTTTTTTTTTTTAAATAGAAAGCTCAAAAGAACAGCATTTATTTAAAGGTACAGTATAGCATTTTTCGCCACTAGGGGTCGCTAATCTATTTACAATAACAAAGGCGTAGACTGATGCAACATTTGCTAAGAATTATGGATCTTGTCAACGTCAAGCCGACCGATCTAATAATGTTTATGGATGACTGAATACATCGATGTTTTTATCATGACTGTGATATAAAGCAGTTCGGGATTGCTAAGAGACAGCTATCAGCTCCAAACGCGACGCGAGTCCCGCGGATATAAAAGGAATATGGACATTTCATTCTACCGAACTACACGCAGAATTACTACTCACAGGTCAGTTTATTAGACAAATTAAACTTGTGAGGTAACGCAGCGCTGTTTCACTTGGTCTAACATTACACTAGCACACTAAACTGCATTTGAATGTGTTGAAATGTATGTGTTAGTCTGTCTGTATGAGACTAGCAGTAAACTAGATCAACATAAGAATAATATACAGATCATATTCTGACATTTTATCATTGTTGAACTATAAAACATTGATTAGTTTTATGTAAATGTGCTCACCTGTTTAATAAAGTACATGTAGGAGCGGTCGAAGTCTCGGACGTGGAGCTCTCGTTTATATACTGTCTATGGGAGCTCTCGGCATCTCGAAAACTGCGCTGATATTGATTCTCGTTTTAGTTCTCCTTTTTTTATCCAAAGTCTGCTTGCCATGGTCCATAATGTTTGAACGAAACAACAACAGCGTGCAGATAGACATTGTGAACTACAGTGGTCCACGTCAGTCGCTTTGGTTACTATCAGACGGCTCTGGTTCATAGCTCTGGTTGCCATGGCAGCACGAGCAGAAACCAGGGACAACGCGGATATGACGCCATTGGCGGCGACAAAACGGAAATAAAGAAACAGGACGTTTCTCGAATTAAATTACAAATTTCTCCTGGTTTGAAAGTTGTTGGAGACAGTCGGGATAATGTAAGTACACAACTAAAAAAAATATATAACATAGATATAGTGATTTTTGCTATTTTTAAAGCAAAAAAGTTACATATTGTGCCTTTATTTAAAATAGAAATCTTATGTTTCTAAATAATAATATTAATAAAAAAAAGAAAAATTTGAACTTCAACTTATTACATGCTTCAAAAGAATAAGTGCAAACTTATTGCTGAATGGTGATCAGTGCATATGAACATCTGCATCATTGGTCGCTCTGACAGACTGTCTGCAAAGGCATTTCACTGGACGTACGTTTACAGATTTCATTAGAACGTCAGGAAACTCTACATTCAGACGGTTCGTCTGACGATGTTTACAGCCTTCATTCTTTAAAAGGCAAACAAATAGACTCGCCTGTTTGATATTGTCTTATTTTGGTTGCGTCCTTTGACTTGTGAATCCAGCTTTCTAATTAGTCTGATGCATTTCATGCATTGTGTGAAAGATCACTTCTTTTGTTTTAAGGGTTCTACAGGGAATATAGGAAGTGTTATATCACATGATTCAACATCAGGCTATTCACATTCCCTTTCATTCACCCACAAAGGAAAATACATTTCATAAGCAGTTTTTTTTTTTGTTTTTTGTTTTTGTTAAATCTTCACACAGCTATTTTTCTTTTGATGACATTTTGTCATCTGTCAAGGCCCAAAGGGACAAATCATAAAGAACCATAAATGTGCATATGGATAAAAGTCTGCCTAATGCATGAATGTAAACCAACAGCTGTAAATGTCCAAAATCCATCCATCCATCCATCCTTCCTTACTTCTTTAGTTACTTACTTACTTCCTTAGTTACTTACTTCTTTACTTACTTAAAGAAGTAAGTTAGTTACTTCCTTACTTCCTTACATCCTTACTTAGTTAGTTAGTTAGTTAGTTAGTTAGTTAGTTACTTCCTTACTTCCTTAGTTCCTTAGTTAGTTACTTACTTACTTCCTTAATTGCAAAATTAAACATGGTGTTTAGGATGTAAACCAACCTACCTACCTTCCTTCCTTCCTTCCTTCCTTCCTTCCTTCCTTCCTTCCTTCCTTCCTTCCTTCCTTCCTTCCTTCGTTCGTTAGTTAGTTAGTTCCTTCCTTCCTTAGTTACTTCCTTCCTTAGTTCCTTCCTTCCTTCCTTCCTTCCTTCCTTCCTTCCTTCCTTCCTTCCTTCCTTCCTTACTTACTTACTTCCTTACTTACTTAGTTACTTCCTTAGTTACTACCTTCCTTCCTTCCTTCCTTAATTGCAAAATTAAACATGGTGTTTAGGATGCTGGTGCAAAGCATAGAGGTCTTAGATCAGTCTAAAAAAGCTTTATAAGCCACACAATTATTACTGTTATAAAACAACTGCAATATGAAAAAAGACACCAATGTTCAATTTCATTTTGATAATAAAATAATATAGCTCACAAGCATAATTGTATTTTGTTCCTGGCCACCAATTATAGCCATTTTCCACCTTTATAAAATAATAAACAAAATAAATAATGTGTGTACATTTTTTAGTAGCATTGATATACTTTAATAGTTTGGTAATACTGTACTTAAATCCTTTATGTATAATACATTATAAAGATATTCAAACAACATTATAATGCATTATGTCTTATCATAAATAATTGTAACCAAAGTTAAAATGCATTACAATGTTTGCAGATTCCTTGTTAAATCTAAAATTAAATTGGTTGTTTGTCATGTTTTAATGCATTATACTTTCTAAAGGTGTAACAATGAAGTATTATAACTGTGGTTACAACTATTCATGATATCATATAATGCACTATAAGGTGCATTACAAGGCATAATTAATATTTGTATAGTACTTTATATATAAAGTCTTCAAGTAAAGAGTTGCTTATACATTTTGAATTAGATTTAATTGTTTATATTTTCTGTTTTCATTTTAATAAAAAAAAAAAAAAAAAGGTCTCTAAAGCATAAATGTCTCCTTTTGTGTTTAAAAAAAAAAACCCATTACATGACAGTGAGTAAATAATGGCAGGTTTTTATTTGGCTGGACTATTGCTTTATTGTCACGGTCCCTTTTTGTCAATGCACACAAGCATTCTCACAGCACTTCTCCAAGCGTGACGGCAGGGTCTTGACCTTGTCATTCGTTCCCCCAGCGGTTGTTTCAGCCCTGGTCCCCAAAACGATCTCTTGCAATCCCCCTCGCCTCAAACTGCACTGCAACCATTCATGAACACCGATGACGCTCTCACTGTTTCCATGCACTGTGAGTAGAAGCGGAGGCCAAGTTCTGTGATGGCAGAGATTTGTGTGAAAAAGCCAGTAACAGCAGGCCAAAGCCCTCCTCTCTCTCCTCAAGGACACGTGAAGGTCACCGGGACCGTTTGGAGACCAATTTACATTGATCAGCTCACCCTAGTGTTGTTTATGGTGTTTATCTGCTGAGGGTTTCCACTGCAAACCAACTATAAATCACCTAAAGATTCAATCTAACTGCAGAAAGAAATACAACAGTTCTCCAGGATAAATAGGAGAGGACAAAAGAATCTTGTTGAAACTCATTGCTTTGAGGAATAGTTTTATTTTATTTACTCACCTTCATGCCATCATGTGACTTTCTTCCGTGGCACACAAAAGGAGACATTTATCATTTATCTTTTATGTGTTTTTGTTTTTCAATACAATGAAACTGAGTGTAAACCGAGATCCAGAAAAACAGTGTAAAATTATTTTGTGTAATGCTATATTTCAAGACTTCTGAAGCCACACAATAGTTTTGTGTGAGAAGCAGATTCAAATTTCATCTTCCACTCCAATACAGCTTTCAATTGTCATTCATGTTTAGATTAAAAAATGCTGCATTGTGCCAGGATAGACATGCATGATGCCAAACGACACTGGCATGCTGCAATAAAAATGGCTTAATAGGGAGTCATTCCGCCATATTGCTTATTGCACTTTCTCCCATATATGAGTGCACTGTATATGTAATGCCTTTTGGTTGTAACCAGTTGCATTGTTGCAAAATTTGAAAATGCTACACGGCTCTCCGTGTTTTCACTGTTATACGGTAGGGGGCGCTATTATGCATATATTATTATTATTATGAAAGAGTTACTCCCGATCAAAACACAGGTGAAGAAGATGCAGAAACAAGTCAAATAATATGCAATCAGATGCATATGTAATAATGCGATCATTGAACATTTAAACAGCATATACATCAAAACTGCATCCGGTTTAAGCATAGTCTTTGACAAAACGTGATTTTCTCAGCTTTTTGCTCAAAAATGTTGCTTTTTTATTAAACTTACCCACATTCAAATAATAAAAAAGAATGCATTAAGCTAGAATAAAAGTTTTTTTTATTTTTTATTTTTTTTATTTTTTTTATATATATATATAAAAGTACCCAATTTCTCCAGACCTTTCAAAACACAGCAGAGTTGAGGAGGCTACTGACTTTTCAGTGGCTTGACAGTAGCTCAGTTGCTGTACATTACGAGTGTATATTTCATGTTTAGATATCATATGTATCAAACAAAACATTCTATGGGCCATGAAACTTTTGTGAAAATTGTCAAAAATGCTGGGGGGGGAAAGAGTGTAAAAAAAAAAAAAAAAAAAAAAAAAAAAAAAAAAGTTTTGGAAGGATTGATGATGTATTGACTCATTTAAATGTTGTACAAAAAAAGTTACATAGTGTACCTTTAAAGGATTAGTTCACTTCCAAAAAAATTATATTTAGATATCCATGTCTTTCTTTCTTCAGTCAAAAAGAAATTAAGGTTTTTGAGGAAAACATTTCAGGATTTTTCTACACAGAATGGACTTCAATGGCAACCAACTATACCAATGTTCAAAGAAGGTTCAAATGTCCGTCTCAGTGCAGCTTCAAAGTCTCGACACGATCCCAGTCGAGAAATAAGGGTCTTATCTCGCGAAACGACGGACGATGCATTGAGACGGACATTTGGACCTTCTTTGAACATTGGTATAGTTGGTTGCCATTGAAGTCCATTCTGTGTAGAAAAATCCTGAAATGTTTTCCTCAAAAACCTTAATTTCTTTTCGACCGAAGAAAGAAAGACATGGATATCTTGGATGACATCGGGGTGAGTAAATTATCAGCAACAATTTTTTGAAAGTGAACTAATCCTTTAAGTAAATATCCCCTTTTTAAACTATGAAAATAGCTGTAACCAAAACAATCTGTGCGACTCTACTGTGGCCATTTGAAAATGATAGTAAACAAATAATAAATAAAACATTTGTGAAAGAAAATCCCCCCCGACACGTGTTTTAGATGTTGTTTGCTGCCACGCTGTGTGTTTTGCTCAATTAATAGTCATATGCTGCATGTTTCAATGGAAATCTGGATGATTACCAACCCAATTAGCTTTCACCTTCACTTGTGGTGGAGATGCACGGCTGGCTGAATAACAGCACCTGTCGCGTGAACGTGTGTATGTGTGTGTATGTGTGTGTATGTGTGTGTGTGTGTGTGTGTGTGTGTGTGTGTGTGTGTGTGTGCCGCTGAAGCGATCGACAGGCAGAATTCATCCAGCATTGTGTGCTCGAGGCATGATTTGAGTTCACGCTCGGGTCGCTGCTCCTCACAACCTCAGTCGATGCCACATATCTGTTCCAGAAACATGTGAAATATGCATTGTGAGATAATAAGTAAGGTCAGAAGCGCAGAGGGAATGCATGTTTACAGATGTATGATAACGAGTGTCATGCTGTGAAAACGGCTCTCGAAACTAATTAACATGCTCGACTATGACAGTTTCAAATAAACTTCCTCTCACGTGTTTTGCGTTCAGCATTGCTCAATGCACTGAATTCTATAGAGCGAAGCATCAAAATATAGCCTAGCATGTGTGCTGGTCAAGCATTGTTCAAGTTCAAACAATTTCAACTTTGACCCCAATTTCTCCAGACCTTTCAAAGCACAGCAGAGTTGAGGATGCTACTGACTTTTCAGTGGCTTGACAGTAGCTCAGTTGCTGTACATTACGAGTGTACAGCCAATGTATGCTCAATAGCTAGAGAATACCCATAATGCACTGTGAGAGTCTCGCGCCAAATTAATTCCTGCGTCTAACCAGAAGATGGCGATCACTAATGTTGTGTTTTCCACCATTGCTTTGGCAAAGCATCTGTCAATCGAACAGAAAACAAAATGAGCTTGTGTCTCTGATGATTCACGTCTCAGAGTGGCTCCGTTCACAGTAAATGATGTGCACTCCATAACGTGCATTTTTGATTCCTGTGTATTCAATTTAAATTGCATACATTTTGTTCTTGCATTGATGACACATTTGTAGCAATTTTGTTTGAGTTTGTTTGAGTCTCAGTTTGAGATATATATTTGAGTGTCTTTTTGATTGTTTAACAGATAAAACAATACTCTTTGAAACCCTGTCTTGTTCTCCAGTCAAAAGGTCTAAATGTCGTTAAAACAAGTTGAGAAGCAAAACTACATAATATATAAATGTTTGAGGTCACTTATTCAATAACCATCTAAAATCTCATTTAACCAGGTGCTAAATGTGCTTACACACACGCACACACGCTCGCGTTCCCGAGATTCTGAACGGTGACGAGCGCGTCGGAACTGTGGTCCTGCACGCGGGAGTGAACGACATCAGGCTGCGCCAGACAGAGGTTCTGAAGAAAGACTTCAGGAATCTGATCGATACGGTACGCAGCACATCGCCTGAAACAACGATCATAGTGTCAGGACCGCTTCCCACGTACCGACTAGGACATGAAAAGTTTAGTAGACTATTCGCGCTAAATGAATGGTTAATGTCATGGTGCAATGAGCAGAAACTGCTCTTTGTAAATAATTGGAATCTGTTTTGGGAGCGTCCTAGGCTTTTCCGTGCTGATGGCTTACACCCAAGCAGATTCGGAGTGGATCTTCTGTCGGATAACATCTCCAAAATGTTAAATACCATTAAATGACTAGTAACCAAAAGTCCAAATCATAGTCTCTCCTGCACCAATTTAAATGATATAAATACTAGTGTAGAACATTGCATAGAAACTGTGTCTATTCCTCGTTTAGTGAGATCAAATAATAATTCTACTGCAGGATCTAGGAAAAATCTAATTGTTATTAAAACAGAAAATGTTGCTATTAGTAAACAAAAACAATTTTTAAAGCTAGGTCTTCTAAACATTAGATCACTCACACCTAAAGGCAGTTATTGTAAATGAAATAGTCACAGATAATAGCTTCGATGTACTTTGCCTTACTGAAACCTGGCTTAAACCAAATGATTATTTCGGTCTAAATGAGTCTACTCCATCTGGATACTCCTATAAGCATGAGCCCCGTCTGATTGGTCGTGGTGGCGGTGTTGCAAAAATCTATAGAGATATTCTCAATGTTACTCAGAAAACGGGTTATAAGTTTATTTCGTTTAAAGTACTTGTACTAAATGTTACGCTCTTAGATGTTAGAAAAAAGTCCATATTATCTCTAGCCTTGGCTACCGTATATAGACCGCCTGGGCCTTACGCTGATTTCCTAAAAGAGTTTGCAGATTTTCTCTCAGATCTATTGGTCAATGTAGATAAAGCATTAATTGTTGGAGATTTTAACATACACGTAGATAATTCAAATGATGCGTTAGGGGCTGCGTTTATAGATTTATTAAATTCCTTTGGGGTCAAGCAAAACGTCACCGGACCAACTCATCGTCTTAATCACACACTCGATTTAATTATATCATATGGAACAGATCCAACCGATATAGATATCATTCCACAAAGTGATGATGTCACTGACCATTACTTGGTAACTTGCATATTACATACTGCTGTAATATGTCATGCTGCGCCGCGTTATCGACCAGGCAGAACAATCCTTCCATCCACCATAGATAATTTCTCAAATTGCTTATCTAATCTGTCTCAGCTGCTGCCTGAACCCAAACAAACAGATGAACTAGAAGAACTAACTAGCACTATGAGCACCATTCTCTCTAGAACATTGGATGTTGTTGCGCCCATTAAATTAAAAAAGGTCAGAGAGAAAATTAAAGCACCATGGTACAATAATACTACGCATGTTCTAAAGAGAGAAACCCGTAATTTAGAGCGTAAATGGAAACAAACTAATTTAGAGGTCTTTAGAATCACGTGGAAAGACAGTATGTCACGTTATAAAAAGGCCCTAAAAGCGGCCAGGGCTGAGCACCTCCGCAAACTAATAGAAAATAACCAAAACAATCCAAGGTTTTTATTTAACACCGTGGCTAGACTAACAAATAAACAGACGTCACCCGAACAAAATATCCCGTTACAGTTTAGTAGTAATGATTTCATGAAGTTCTTCACTGAGAAAATAGAAAACATCAGAACCACAATTGTAAACGTTCAATCCTCAATCGCGCCTTATAATTCAGCCTCAATTATCCCCCCGCAAGAACAATTACAGTGCTTTACAACTATAGAACAAAAAGAGTTAAATAAACTTATCACAACAACAACATGTTTATTAGATCCTATACCAACTAAACTACTGAAAGAAGTGTTACCTGTAGTGGAAGAGCCTCTCCTCAATATTATTAACTCATCTTTATCTTTAGGTCATGTTCCAAGAACATTTAAACTGGCAGTTATAAAACCTCTCATTAAGAAACCACAATTAGATCATAATAATCTAGCAAATTATAGACCCATTTCAAATCTTCCATTTATGTCTAAAATACTAGAAAAAGTGGTGTCCGCTCAACTGGGCTCTTTCTTGCAAGAAAATTATATCTATGAAAAGTTTCAGTCAGGATTCAGGCCACATCATAGCACTGAAACTGCGCTCGTTAAAATCACAAATGATTTACTTTTAGCTTCTGACCAAGGCTGTATCTCAATACTAGTTTTACTTGATCTTAGTGCTGCGTTCGATACTATAGATCGCACAATACTCTTAGATCGACTACAAAATTATACTGGTGTTCAAGGACAAGCATTAAGCTGGTTTAGATCATACTTATCTGACCGCTACCATTTTGTCTATTTAATTGGAGAAAAATCTATCATAACTCCAGTAAACTATGGAGTGCCGCAGGGATCTGTGTTGGGCCCTCTATTATTCTCAATATATATGATGCCACTTGGAAATATTATAAAGAAACATGGAATTAGTTTCCATTGTTATGCTGTTGAAATATATATTTCATCACGGCCGGATGAAAACGTTAAATTATCCAAATTGACAGAGTGTGTTAAAGATATAAAAGATTGGATGACGCGTAATTTTCTTTTATTAAATCCAGACAAGACAGAGGTAATACTTATCGGTTCAAAAAACCGCCCACAGAACCTCTCACAATACAACTTTGACATCGTAGGATGTCCTGTTACTTTATCCTCTACAGTAAAAGACCTGGGTGTTATACTAGACTGCAACCTGTCTTTTGAAAATCATATTTCGTATGTTACAAAAACAGCCTTTTTCCACCTTAGAAACATTGCTAAGCTACGTAATATGCTATCAGTTTCTGATGCAGAAAAGTTAGTTCATGCATTCATGACCTCGAGACTAGATTACTGTAATGCTTTATTAGCTGGTTGTCCTGCATCCTCAATAAACAAGCTACAGTTAGTCCAAAATGCAGCTGCTAGAGTTCTTACTAGATCAAGAAAATATGATCATATAACACCGATTTTATCATCACTACATTGGCTACCTATAAAGTTCCGTATTAATTATAAGGTATTGCTACTGACTTATAAAGCCCTAAACGGCTTAGCTCCAGTCTATTTAACGGATCTTCTATCGCCCTATAATCCATCGCGCTCTTTAAGATCAATAAATTCGAGGCTTTTGGTCATACCTAGGATATCCAGATCCACCAAAGGAGGGAGAGCATTTTCACATTTTGCTCCGAAACTCTGGAATAGTCTTCCTGATACTGTTCGTTGCTCAGACTCGCTCTCCCAGTTTAAAACTAGATTAAAGACGCATCTTTTCGGCCAGGCATTCATATAATATTGTTAATCTTACAGTTCAAACTACAATCCGGCCTCTAGTTCATAAATGCCAGAGGAGAACTGGCCTGGGTTCTCCCAAGGTTTTTTTTTTTTTTTTTTTTTTCTCCATTAGGTCACCTGATGGAGTTTTAGGACACCATTAGGTCACTTGATGGAGTTTTTCGGTTCCTTGCCACTGTTGCCTTTGGCTTGCTCAGTTGGGGATATTTTGGGGATATTTAATTTTATTCTATCAATCAATAAATTCCACTAGAAACAAACCTTGTTGTATTATTTTATTTTAATTTAATACTGTGAAGCTGCTTTGATACAATCTGTATTGTGAAAAGTGCTATACAAATATACTTGATTTGATTTGATTTGACTTATTTCAGTTTACTGCCAAGGCAACATTTCCAAATTTAATTTAAAGTTTTCAACTAATATTTGTATTTTATTTTACATCAGCTTTATTTTAATTATCACAAATGTTTTTGATAGTAAAAACCCCAATCTTGTTTTATCGATGGTCAGATATTTGTACTGGAAAACGAGACACAAATACTGATTCAGACAATGATTTTTTGCAGTGTGGTATCTGCCGTCTGCTGCAGATTAACAAATGAACAATTATTGAGATGAAAGAAAGGTAAAAATAGATAAACTGACCGAGGAACGGAGAGTGAAACCTCAAAAGACAGTGAGAGAAGACGCACACCATTGATTGTCCCCCAGATGCTGCGGGCCAAACCTGCATCAGCACTAAAGAGTTCGATCAGCAGAGCATTGACCAGACCTTGATGGAGCTGTGAAGCGGCCGGGACGTGTTTAATTAATGGCCAGCAGAACATGTCTGTTCAGAGATTAACAGGACGAGACCAGCAGCAAATGGAGGGGTGAAAGGGAAAGAGGACGAATCAATAGATAAATTGAACCTCTTTGGCACCTCCTGAGTCTGCGACGTGCAGCGTAACTGCAAGAGTAGCCATGCATGCGTTGGGCTTTCATACTTGATGGGTTTGCGTACTTCAATGGACTATTTACCTACAAAAAAATAAACTTCTCTCTAAATGCCCACTCAGCAGGATATTTGTCTTCATTTTCGTGAAAGAGCATGCATGAGAGACTCTTTTTCTTATTACAATACACAGTATTCTGAGAAAATATTTATCTTTGTATAGACTTTAAAGCATGTACTCAACTCAGCTTTCAAAAATATACTCTTGAGAACATTTTTCCAAGGTTCCTGTTAAGTTATAAAAACCATTATTTCTGAAAGTACTCAGAACATTGAACATAAAAACATTTATTCTTGATGCAATAAGGTAATGTTTTCTCTGTTTTATCATTTTGCAAGTATTATGGTAATGTGAATTTTGAATGTTCTCTGAACCATCTGAAAGCAAAGTAGGAATGTTTAAAAGACAGAGTGACGTCCAACTAAAAGGTTTTAGAAAAACAATCTATTTAATGATGTATGAATAACGTTTGTGTACCAACGTTTTGAGAACATTATTAATGACCAGATAACTTTGAACGAACGTTCTATTAAAATTACTGGAAGACTGTTTGTTCTAAAAACGTTGCCTAGCTGGGAACACACATATGAAATATTCACTAAATATTTTTAATGATTTTGCTGCAAACAACAATAATTGCAATGTAATATAAAGCAATTATTTGGCATTTTAAGGGGTGGTTGATTATGATTTCACTTTTCTAACTTTAGTTAGTGTGTAATGTTGCTGTTTGAGCATAAACAACATCTGCAAAGTTACAACGCTCAAAGTTCAAAGCAAAGGGAGATATTTGCTTTTAAAGAAATCACTTTTTAAGGACTACAACAAACGGCTGGTAGAGACTACACGACATTCCTCCCGGGTTAGTGACATCACCAACCCTAAAATTTACATAAACCCCGCCCCCAGAACACGATTTATAGATTATCATGACAGAATATGCTAATCAATGACTAGAAGATAACTACACATAAGCTACATAAATTCATCAACTAAACATTCAGAAATGTCCTGTTGCTTCTACATGTTGTCACTTCTTCTTGAGTCTCTCCATCATTGTCTGACTCCGGTTTGAACATAAAAGCCTAAAAGTTTTTGAAATGTTCAGTGCATGTGTGTGTGAGGTAAAAGAACACAAGCTCTTGAAGCTCTGCCCATTGTGCCGGGAGCAGCAGCTCATTTGCATTTAAAGGCACACACAAAAACGGTGCGTTTTTGCTCATCTCAAAAAGTGACAACTTTAACATGCTATATAAAAATATCTGTGGGGTATTTTGAGCTAAAACTTCACACACACACTCTGGGGACATCAAAGACTTATTTTACATCTTGTGAAAAGGGCATTATACCACCCTTTTAAGTTTCCTAAAGATTTTGTAATTGCATTGCAACTCTTAAAATACATCGTATGAAATGTTTAATGCATCTCTGATTAAAAAACGACATTAGGGTTGGTTGATTTGCGTGAATCAGTTCAATGAATCAATTTAAACTATTTTACAATTTGTATTATGCACGATCACTCATGGGAGATAAGTTCATGGGAGTCTCTGTAGTGGCATTTTTAATGTTTTTAATGCTTTTTTTTATATTCTTTTTTTATATTGATTGAAAACAAAATGCTCAAAATGATGGTTCCTCTGTCTGAACAAACACCTTTTTAAGCTGTTGCAGTGCAAATACTGTAGATAAATATGGAGATGTGTATCGAATATCAATGAAAGTCTCAAAAATATCACGATTAAATTCATTTTTTTATTGGCCAGCACTAATACACAGTCTTTGGAATGAAGCAAGGTTACGATAAACCTCTTTGACGGGGACCATTTCCTTTAGATTGCAACTCGTGAGGGAGATGCCAGAAAGTTTCTATAAAACCGGAAATAATATGTAGATTAAACAGAAGAGCTCACTCTGAAACGGGCACATCAGCTGTTCTCCTGAATGATGAAACGGTTCAGAGAAAGGCACAGAAAAAAAAAAGCGATTCTTTGACTATCCTCTCTGAATGCACTCGTCCATCACAGTCAGCGCATTTGGTTTTTCCAGAGATGTGCTTGTGCTGTTTGGGTGGCCTTGACAAGGGAACAAACTGAGAAAAATATTTTCTAGGTCTCTGAATGCAGCTTTAACCAACAAGGAAAGCAAAGCCTTCCCTGACAATGTCAGAGTACATCTAAAATTCTGACAGCCATTTGTTTACTTCATCATCTGACCATTGATTTTTATCCAATTCAAAAAAGTTAATTCACATGATTACTTGTTCAATATCAGGCTCTTTCTTGTGTTTCTTTTCACATTGTTGTTGCAGTCATTGTTCTGTCATTTATTTCAAAAGTAAAGACATCAATTTTACATCATCAATGGAAATTCAATAACCACATAAAGTCTAACGACAAGAAGGACACAAAAATGCACGTGCATGTGCGTGAATGCATTTAATACGCTATATAAACAGTATATGTAGTCAACACACTAATTTTGGCCCAAGTTAGTTTTCAAAAGCATACAAATGTTAATCCTGCAAGAAAAAGTAATGTTAGTTATGATTAATTAAACATGTTCTAAGAATGTTTTGCTAACATTCCCATCAAAACATTATTTCTGAGTGTTCTCAGAACATTCAAAACTTCCAGTATTTTAAATGTTTAAAACATTTCTCTTATGTGAATGTCAGAGAAAACATTAAGGGAATTTTTTTCTTTATCATTTTGCAAGCATTATGGGAAAGTTACTTTTGAATGTTCTCTGAACCATCTCGAATGAGTAGTAAGTAGTAATGCTTAAAAATAATAAGATTAAAGCCAAGTCCATTTCAAGGAGAGTGTGTTCAATCACCGGCCAGATTTGCAATGCCTCCGGACAGCTATTTTGGGCATCCAAGACCAAGTCCTATCTATTTGAATGGGGAAATCCTGATCACTCAAAAACTGCTTGCCACAATATTTCAAATCAATTCTATCAAATTAACAGAGGTGTAAAGAGTTCTTGAAAACCACACTTTAGTAAAAGTACAGATACCTTACAGCGAAAATGACTCCATTACAAGTTACAAGTCACAAATTTCAATTTTTAACAGTACTTAAGTATTTTACTCATACTGAACATGGGCTCAAAGAGGAACTACTGTAGTCCTCAAAATCTAAGAGACATGCTAGTGAAAAACAAGAAACAGTTGATTTGTGAGGAGAGCGATCATCTAAAACCAAAATACAACTGAACAAGTCAATATTGCAATAAATCAAGGTTGACACAACAGCCTTTTAAACATCTGCAAACACTCAAGTCTCAGTGAAGCTCAAGTGCTCATAAAGGGTACAAAAAGTGAACCAATATCCTTAAAAAAAAGTCTCTTCAGTATAACGGGTAAATAAAATAATGTTAAAGGGGTGGTATAATGCTCTTTTCACAAGATGTAGCCTAAAATAAGTCTTTGATGTCCCCAGAGCGTGTGTGTGTGAAGTTTTAGCTCAAAATACCACACAGATATTTTTATATAGCATGTTAAAATAAAAAAAATTAAAAATTAAAAGTTAAAATTTAAAATTGTCACTTTTTGAGATTGAGCAAAAACGGGAGCTTCAAACTCCCTAAATGCCATGCAAGGTTATTATAGTTGTGCATTTTTAAATTAGTTTTTATTTTAATATCATTTTCAAATTTCCTATAAATTTCAGTTTAGTTTTAGTTAGTTTCATTAATGGTTTTGTTAGTTTTAGTTTAGTTTTTATTTTGTGAACACATTTCTATTTAGTTTTTATATATTTAGCTTCAGTTTCAGTTTTAGTAATTATAGTTTAGCAGAGTTAACAGAACATTTAATTTCAGCAAAGTTTAATGTTTGCAGTTTACATTTAACTCTTGTGAAAACCTCTCAATAATAAAAATTAAATAATTGTTTGAGGATGAACAAAGAACCAAACAAATGCAGCTAAAAAGTAAAAATTATATAATAATATTAAAAATAAAATCTTGTTAAACGTGGTGTATAAGAAAAAGAAAAAGATATGCGTATGATTATTATGATTATTCTTTAAGGTTATTTCAATTTTTAATCCTTTCAAACATTATTCTTGTATTGATCCATTTATGCTTTCTGTCTATTGCATCGTTTAAAATCATATAATCATATACACATATTCAAATGTTCTCTTCAGACCAGACATTTAGTATACTTCTACTCTGACAAATATCCGTCTATTTCTGGGCTATAGACATGCTATTTGTTTTTTCCGTTTTATGCTCAGTGTAGGCTATCTTGTCTAATGTGGTATAGGCCTATCTTGTTCAGGCTAGTTTCACACGAGATGGTTATCTTATACCTGGAATTAGGGTACAGCTGTATTTGCATTAAGGGAGAAATACTTATTTGGGCCTTTCTGCTTCTTAGGGCTGGTTCACACAGGAAGCGGTTTTGCTTTGAAAAACGGAAAAAAGAGACGCGGGCACAGTGGGGAAAAAGCACAAGGTCTCGATACGTGTCTTTTAAAAGTTGAACTTATTTTAACTTGAGTGCCGTGTTTTTAGAGCGTCGTGTCGTGCACGTGATGCTGCAGAAGACGCGAGACTCGAGCGCAACGGTCACACACTGAGAAATAAAGTAGCACAGTGGAAAAAAGTGATTTTCCGGTAGGCTTATTTAGGAGAGCTTATTAATTACGAAAACGATTATTTATTTCTGCAAATTATTATTTTGTTTCAGTTCGTTTTTCAGTAACTGTTGTTAGTTTCGTTTAGTTTTAGTTTTTCATTAATGTTGAAATTTCTATTTTATTTCAGTTTACGAAAATGTTTTTTGACCAATAGTTTTAGTCTTAGTTTCAGTTTTCGTTTACGAAAATAACCTTGGTGCCATGAGAAATGTAACAAGTAATTGCATTACTCTTCACAAATGCATTGGAGTAAAGAATACACTTGTTCAAAAATGTACTCAAGTAGAGAGTAAAAGTTGCTAATATATTTGATACTCAGTAAAACTACAAAAGTAGCCAAAAAGATTCTTAAGTACAGTAACTAATTTACTTTGCACCAAATACTCAAATACTTTACACCACTGCAAATTACTATAAAATATGCGGAAAACAGTATGTCAAAAGGTAGGTCACATGATAATGACAACATGGCGGATGTAGTATTTCTGAATTTTATTCACACTACCACAATCATGCTATTTTGAACATAGAAGTAAATTCACTGACTCAAACAATATGAGATTTCGGATGCAGTGTGACTGTTTTTAAGGCAACCGGAGCTTCAAACGGCAGCTTCAGTGATGCAATGACTTTACCAATCAGCGATTGGCTCTTTTATTTAGAAGGCGGGACTTATTCCGCCATATCGCGCGTTGCACTTTCTCCCATTCATAGTAATATGAGTGCACCGTCTTTGTATATTTAAAGTCTTTTGAATGTCTAACTAAGATGTTTCAGAAAAACGTTCCATGAATGATGTATAAATAACGTTTTTGTATGTTTGATAACTTTGAACGAATGCTCTACTAATGTTTCTGAAACTTTGAGAGAACCTTGCCAGAATGTTAGCCAATGTTCTGAGAATGTGTCCTTTTAGCTGGGCAACTACTCATCCATTGCTTTATAAAAGATTTGTTGAGCATGAGGCAAACAAACAACATTTTCTACATGAGGAACTATGACTTACTACCATTGTGGTGTTTAGATGAACTTGGGTTTCCTGTGACAGACTGCTGTGAAACATCTGACTGAAAGTTCATCCCCAAACCTTGTATTGAGTTGATGTCTGGACAGGAGCTGACAGGCTCTTGCAGCACGGCAGACCACAAGTACATGATTCAAGTGTGTGTGAAACTCTCTTCTGCAGATGCAACAGTGACAGGTGCTGTTAACACGAGTCGCAGAGCAATGCTCAGGAACCTGTCAGTGTCAGTTTACTTCACACACACACACTCTGTGTTCAGAAACAGAGATGTACACTGAGATGGAGTCTGAGACTTTGACTTAAAACTGACAGCAAATACACACAGGGCGCTGATGCTGTGCAACGGACATTGGCTTGCATGTGCAGTTCAGTTCATACAGTCTTAATGAAGCCGTTCAGTAGAGTTCAGTTCCTCCATTGCAGACTCAAAACGAAAATGCAAAAAACACATCACATTATTTTTTTTGTCTTCTATTATTTTGTCTTTATTTATATTTATATACACACACACACACACACACACACACACACACACACACACACACACACACACACACACACACATACACACATATATTAGTGTTGTCAATCGATTAAAAAAATAACAAATTAAAGGTGCTCTAAGTGATGTTGGGTGACGTCACTTCTTGTTGACGTTCAAAGTATTGTCAAACAAAATGGAGGCTCATCCCGTCCCCTCCCGCTCATCCCGTCCCCTCCCCCTCATCCCGTCCCCTCCCCCTCCCTTCCGTGCTTCCTGAAACAGTCATGAACTCCAGACTGGATTTACACACCTGTCCAGCAAAAACAGAGCCACCTGAATGTCGGATTGGAAGCCCTTCTGCCGGCAGAGTTCTCGCCACCTTTCGAAGGCTTTTCCGATGTAAATTCGGGACTTTGCGCGTTCCTTCTCCTTTTCCCTCTTCTTTGTTATTTGTTCAACAGATCGTCGTCTCTTTGGTTGTGTGTCGGCCATATCGAAATTCTCAAGAATATACGCGCACTAAACCCCAACCCCCACCCCCAAATCCTTCTTGTCGGTTATTGGCTGGAACACTGTTTGTTTATGTTTCGTGGTCCAGGCTGGGCCAGTTTGTTTTTGTTGCCGTTTGTGGAGCCTGGGCTGTCTACAGAGACCACGTTTTTTTACAGTGTGTTCAAGGGACAGGCAGCTAGCGGATAGTGAGGAGATGTTTGCTGGATGTGACAAAAAATGTTTCAGCCTAAAAGACGTGCGACATCGCTTAGAGCACCTTTAATTGCTCTAATTCTGTAATTAATCGTGATGAATTGTTTTTAATATATTTATATTTATATTTATATTTATATTTATATTTATATTTATATTTATATTTATTTATTTATTTATTTATTTATTTATTTAATAATTTCAGTGTTACTCTCCAAATTAATGTAGAAACAAATTAAGGACAATATATTTTAGATATTTGTTGTAATGGAATTTTTTTTATGAATGATGGCCAGTATCACTGATACTTATACTGGTATTTTTTTTAATGATAGATATTCAACATTAGATTATAATTGAAAGCTATCAATTTAAACTTTAATTAGGCTTAAAAAAACCCCATCTTTTAATTTAAGTGAATTTTAGTCATTTTGAGTAGAAAATGAACTCCAGATGTCACAAGACAGCAAGTTACTAAACCTAACAACAAATGCAATAATAAAACAGTGTAAAAACAGCTGGAAAACAGTGAAAAATATGATCTCACTAATTATTCATGTCCCAGTGCATGATGGGAGCATCAGAAATTTGAGCAGGTTTTACTTAATTTTATAACATTGATATTAATACTTTAATTTCTACAAGGTTGAATTAAGTTCTAATATAGCTGAAGTTCTTACCTGAACTAGTAACTACTCTGTAGTATTTACTTCAACACCGAATAATTTTATCAGTGTGGGAAAAAATACATGCAGAACCAACGGCGCTGAAAAAGTGGGCCGTCACTGTTGCGCTCGATTACATTACAGCGTTCTGAGGTGTGACTGGTGAGATTTCATCTTTGCTCATATAGTGCCCAAGTCGGTTTATCAGATTTGTCTCTGCAAACCATCGATCAGATGACAAACCCGCATGAACCTCCTTAAGCTGAGAGATATTTCCCTACCTCAACCTAAGAATCCTGCAGACCGGAGGTCACTAGCTAAACAGCTCTAGGACAGTCATAGAGTCGTAAAGTTTGAGAGTAATGGCCCACATGTACAGATGAATTCAAGCCAGCCACTGCAAGTGCTTCTTCAGGCAGAAATGTGGCGTGTGGTTGGACAGGAACACATCCAGATGCTATCAGCGGGATCCTGTGATGGCTTTTTAAATGCATATTTCACTCTATATGATAAAATGTGTCTTGCTTTGGGTTTCTATCTTCATTTGAACTAGGGGTTGGTCAATATAGTAAGTAAATGAGTGAAACTACACATAAATCCGTGCCCTTGTTACCTCTGGAGGTACAGTAATAGCATAATGTTAATTACACCAGAAAAAAAACACAAACTTTTATGAATAAGATGCATTCGATACTTTATTTTGATGGTCCCTTTTGAACATTCTGTTGACTATAAGTAACTTTGCAACTACATGTCAACTAACTCTCATTAGAGGATTAGTAGACTGTCTACTTAATATCTGCTAACATTTTATTGTGATGGTCCTCCAACAGACATTCTGTTATCCACCTTATTCCTGCATCCCATGATGCTTTGCGCGAATTATGGGTTTAACTTCCGTTAAGCTGTAAACAATCAGTGAAACGCACGCTCTATGAACGCAATACGTTAAAAAGTGTCACAACGAGATGACATTAATCTACTCACCCTTCAACCAATCGAACGTTAAAAGGAAATTTAAAAGTGTAAAAGCATCAACAAGGCATTTCAACAGACCAAATAACCCCAAAAGCGCGAGACTTTCCACAGCAACAACGGACGGGTTAAATATCACTGTAGTAATATATATATATATATCTGTATTATGTAACTTATGTTGACTTATGTTTAATCAAAAATGTTCATTAACTTCAGCATTACGTGATACTATTTCAAAGTGATTTCCGTCATTTTGACTGATAATAAATTGCATTTACCTGTGAAAACAGACCTGGAAAGAGACGAGGAGAATGACGAGAGATTCTTTGTGCATTCCAGTGAATTATTAATGGAATATATCGTAAATTAAATTTGGGAGTTAGACCACAAATGTGCAAGATATGTTGTCGTTTTTCATACTTCTACAGCGGATTGCAGCGAAGAAAAGAAAGCAGCGACTGAAAAGAGCTCTTGCCATAGATATTCTTGTTATAACGTCACGTTAAAATACCAAGTATAACGTTATTCTCATGATGTCTGAAAATAAATCATGAAGGAAAATTGACAGCCATACATGCCAACCCTCCCGATTTTTCCGGGAGACTCCCGAATTTCAAAGCCCCTCCCGAAAATCTCCCGGACTGACTTTTCTCCCGAGATTCTCCCGATTTCCACCCGGACAACAATATTGCTACACCATCCGTCACACCATCCGTTAAAATGAAGTTAATTCGGCCAGTGCTCATACCTGTATTTACATCCTGTTTTCGGTTGAAGTCCAAAGTAGTCGATTGTCGAGTTCACGTGCGTGATCATAGGTAACTAAACATATGTGCGTGAACTCGACAATCGACTACTTTGGACTTCAACCGAAAACAGGATGTAAACACAGGTATAAGCGCTGGCCGAATTAACTTCATTTTTATTCATATCTTTCACATCTACTGCAGTCAGATTCACCCGTGTTAACTCTAAAGGAATCACTCACATTGGCTGTGCACTTGTAATGACACATCAAGGATGTTAAGAGGCTAAAAGCAGTTTTAAAATATGCCCCATTGAAGTCAACAGGGTGCAAATTTTAAAAAAGGATAACACTGTGTAGGCAACACCGATTTTTGTCGTTGTTCTCTGTACTGACAGCACTCCAAATTTACAAAAAAATGAGCTCAGTGTTAAAATTGACCAGAGTTCTCCTTTAAGGAATTGAATTTGTCAAATAAATGAATTACATTTTTCTTTGCGTTTGTGTGTGTGATATATATGACGACACCCATATGAATATATATACGACACCCATATATATGAAAATAAATTATTAAAATTTCTAAAAATATTATACATTATACGTCATATATACGTGTATATATATATGATATATATATCATGTCATATATAACCCCCCCCCCCCTTTTGAATATCTCCCTAATTTTGAGGTCTCAAGGTTGGCAAGTATGTTGACAGCTCATCCAGTCAAACTGACGGATCTGCTTTATTTGTAGGGCAACTTTATGATTTGAAATGATTCGTTTCAGCCTTTTTGAATGGAAGTTCCCCAAACCGGAAGTGCCATCCATAATTCAAAACGCAGTGAGCTCATTAGGAATAAGGTGGATAAGTCATTTTGCAACTACATGTCAACTTATTCTAACCCTAACCCTACCAGTAAACTAATACTCTAGTGATACTCTAATGAGAGTTAGACATGTAGGTGCAATGTTACTTATGGTCAACAGAATGTGTTAAAGGGACCATCAAAATAAAGTGAAACCAATAAACTTAATTTGCATAGAAAGGGGGCGTGTTTGCACCAAAAAGAATGACAGTGACTTGATTTTTGCATTGAAATACTACACACTAAAACGGCATAACTGTTTAGATAATTCAGGCCGCTTTGTTTTTGCGCTTGTGTGGCAGAGCGGTCTAAATGAGTTAGAAGAGGGAAGAGGAAGTGACAGATGAAAGGGATAGAGATAAATGTAGGCGGGGTGAAGACGGCGGCGTTTACAATACGAAATGGCACAATCAATTCAGGCCAAAATAAGCACGATTGATTCGGGACTGTAACAAAGGAAAGCAATATCTGGAGGGTTGCATGAGAGAGAACGAGCATGCAAAAGTACACGTTGAGTAGGAAGCAAGAACATTGCGAAGACTTTGAGTTGTATGGTAAATGACAGACGAAATCAATAACATGGTGTGGCTGAGAGAGAGAGAGAGAGAGAGCAAGAGGAGAAAAGAAGCAGACAAACACGAGAGGCTGGAAAGCCATTAAACAAACAGCACTTTTTTAAACAATTTGCTGTTCAGCAATAAATTGTCAATTTCCAAGTCTTTCCTGTTCTAAAGCTGTTTTTCACCTCACTGAGATCTGCATGACATTTACAAATGCAGAAAAAATGCAAAACAAATTTGATTTGTAAATTTTTCTGAAGAATATGTAAATGGTGCTGCAGGTGTAAAACTCATTACCGTTATACTGGGGTGCTGTCAGTGGTTTCCAAGGTGTTGCTATGCGGTTTCTGTGGGTGGTTGCGGGTGCGTTGCTATGCGGTGGCTAGTGTGTTAGATGGTTGCCATTGCATTGCTATGTGGTTGCTTGGATGTTGTGAGTGGTTGCGGTTTCAAGGGTGTTGTAGGTGGTTGCCATGGTGTGGCTATGCAGTTTCAAGGGTGTTGTGTGTGGTTGACAGAGTGTTGCTATGTAGGTGCTAGGATGTTGTAGGTGGTTGCTGCTGCATTGGTATGTGGTTGCTAGGGTGTTGTGTGTGGTTGCCAGGGTGTTGCTATGTAGTTGATAGGATAATGTGGGTGGTTGCTAGGGCATCGCTATGCGGTTTCAAGGGTGTTGTGTGTGGTTGCCAGGGTGCTGCTATGTAGGTGCTAGGATGTTGTGGGTGGTTGCTGCTGCATTTCTATGTAGTTGCTAGGATGATGTGAGTGGTTGCCAGGGTGTGGCTCTGTGGTTTCAAGGGTGTTGTGTTTGGTTGCCAGGGTGTTGCTAGGTAGGTGCTAGGATGTTTTGCTTGGTTGCTGCTGCATTGCTATGTGGTTGTTAGGGTGTTGTGTGTGATTTCCAGGGTGTTGCTATGTAGTTTATATTATGTTGTGGGTGGTTTCCAGGGTGTGGATATGTGGTTTCAAGGGTGTTGTGTGTGGTTGCCAGGCTGTTGCTATGTAGTTGCTAGGATGTTATGGGAGGTTGCCAGGGCGTGGCTATGCAGTTTCAAGGGTGTTGTGTGTGGTTGCCAGGGTGTTGCTATATAGCTGTTAGGATGTTGTGGGTGGTTGCCAGGAGGCGTCTGTGGTTTCAAGGGTGCTGTGTGTCGTTGCCAGGGTGTTGCTATATAGTTGTTAGAATGTTTTGGGTGGTTGCCAGGGCATTGCTAAGCAGTTCCTATTGTGTAATGGGTGGTTGCTAAAGCATTGCCATGTGATTGCTATGGTATTGTGGGTGCTTTCTGCAGCACTGCAGTTTTACTGTTGCTAAGGTGTAGCTATGTTACAATCTTTTTTAGCAGGTTGCATTTAGTTTGTAAGGTGTGTTTTTTTGTGTTGCTATGCAGTTGCTAAAGAATTCTGGGTGGTTGCTATGGCGTTACTAGGCAAATGTTCTGAATGGCTCTTATTGTGTTGTGATGCAGTTGTAAGGGTTTTTAAGTTGCACTAATGGTGCTGTCAGTTGTGGTTAATCGCATTTAACAGAAAAGTTTGTATATATATATATATATATAATATACACACACAAACTTTTGTTAGATGCAATTAATCACAATTTTATATTAGATGCAATAAATCAATTTGAAAGCACTAATATATTTAGGTATATCTTAGGTTTGATTAAATTGCTGTTCTTAATATGAGCAATAGTTACAGTGATGCATGACTTGGCAAACAGCACTAATAAGTAGAGAATGACTGTTCATGTAGCAGTAGTTTGAATCTCAGCGGGATCATTTTCTCTTGCTGGCAAATTCCACGTTTCTTCTAGTTCTGTCTCACTTCAGGCACAAATGAAGGTCGCTCGACTCATTAACTTCCTGGCTGAGTCTGGCTCACCCCCGGCAAGTCACACTTTCAACATCACTCACCGCAGTCCAATCAGGCCACTTCATTGATATATATAGAGAGACTGACACCAGAGAAGACAGGAGAGGACACATGAATAAAGAGACACGACAAAGACAATCAAACAAACAATGGCATGAGGACAACCTGTAGAACAAGAAAATTACCATTTATATATCTTCAGTAGTTTGTTTTATAGACAGAAAAAAGAAAACTGAAGAACAAGGCCACAATAATCTCACTTTTATCTCCTCATGAGATTCAGAAGAGATCAAACTCAAACTATACACCGATGGACCAAAGATTTACCTCAAAGTCTGCAGAGAAAAAATCTGAAATTTCTATATAAACTCCTCAATCTTGTCGCAGCTCTTTTCCTACAACTCCATTTCCAAGGACCAAAAAAAAAATTTTCTTTTAAAGAAAATGCTTTTTAAGGACTACAACAAACGGCTGGTAGAGACTACACGAGCTTCCTCACGGGTTAGTGACATCACAAACCCTCAAATTTACATAAACCCCGCCCCCTGAACACGATTTATAGATTATCATGACAGAATATGCTAATCAATGACTAGAAGATAACTACACATAAGCTACATAAATTCATCAACTAACCATTCAGAAATGTCCTGTTGCTTCTACATGTTGTCACTTCTTCTTGAGTCTCTCCATTATTGTCTGAATCCGGTTTGAACATAAAAGGCTAAACGTTTTTGAATTTTTCAGTGCATGTGTGTGTGTGAGTGCAAACTGTTGAAGCTCCGCCCCCTGTGCCGGGAGCAGCAGCTCATTTGCATTTAAGGGGACACACACAAAAACAGTGCGTTTTTGCTCACCCTCAAAAAGTGACAATTTTAACATGCTATATAAAAATATCTTTGGGGTATTTTGAGCTAAAACTTCACACACACACTCTGGGGACATCAAGGACTTATTTTACATCTTGTGAAAAGGGCATTATACCACAACTTTAATAATTTTGCAACTTTGGAAACATTCTATCTTTGATAAGAACGTTAGCTAAAGTTCTGAGAACGTTCCCTGATCGCTGGTTATGACCTTTCATTGTTTGAATAGGAACTTCATAAATATCTCAAAATGTATTATTTCGTGCTCCACAGACACGTAAATAATAGCAAACAGGTTTGAACTGACATGAGATTGAGTAAATGATGACCGATTTGGCATATTTAGGTGAACTTCCCCTTTAAAGGAACTTTGCTGACACTCACACACATGTGGCCGTTTCAGTGTCCAGACTCATCTGAATGGCTGCCATGCCGCTTTCTAATGGCCGAGTCAGAATCAATATGGCTTCATTGATTAGCGGGCGCACAGATTTAAGTGTAGTATTGGAAAGGGGCCTTACATTGCGTGTAGTAGATAACAGGGAGACATGTCAGCACATTTCATCAGGCTCATCTCATTTTGAACAGCTTCCAATATTTTCTCAAATTATGCAAGTAAGCGTGCCATATGTTGAAACAGAACACCCTCTGAGGTGCATCATCAAAATGACAAATTCAACTTACCTGACGAAGCATGCAAGATGCATCTCTGGTGTCTACTTATGCGTTTGAAGAGACCCTATGATGAAAAAGACTGGTAAAGACAACAAAATGAGGCAGAAAGACAGTGAGAGAGAGAGTGAGAGAGAGAGAAGCGAGACGTACAGCTGAAGACATGATTACATTTCAACATCTATTATTGCTCAGGCTTTGATCCGTCTTCAAGGTTTCTTACTCTGGGCTATAACGTTTTGAACTCTCCGTCTTAAAAGGTGAAGCTCCAACGGCTGTTTCATCACAGATTTAATATCAATAATTTACGCTGCCCTTGGGGGAGAAACAAAATTAAGTACACTCTGCTTTGCAGGTTAAGAAATTTAAATTAAGCATTGATAAATAGCAGCGGGACAAAAAAAAAAAGGAAAAAAAAAGGAGTTTATTATTGCTGTTTGAAGCTTGAGATCCTCAAACGTTCTCCCACACTCTTTTCCCCCGGTTCACTTCCCTGCCAAAATGTGAGTAATTTTAACAGAAAAAAATAATGTTGAAAAATGCAACAGTAAAAACCTTTTAATCAGTTCACAGTTAGTTAAGATAAACTATGGAATATTTAATATTTTGTCTAAAAAAATTATTGGTAAAGCTAAAATAATGCTTTATATTCAGAGCTGTTGAGTTTAATTTGGTTGGAAATGCTTGCTTAGAAGACAACTGATGATTTTTCACTTATCCACCTTATTCCTGATGAGCTCACTGCGTTTTGAATTATGGATGGCACTTCCGGTTTGGGGAACTTCCATTCAAAAAGGCTGAAACGAATCATTTCAAATCATAAAGTTGCCCTACAAATAAAGCAGATCTGTCAGTTTGACTGGATGAGCTGTCAATTTTCCTTCATGATTTATTTTCAGACATCATGAGAATAACGTTATTCTTGGTATTTTAACGTGACATGTTATAATAAGAATATCTATGGCAAGAGCTCTTTTCAGTCGCTGCTTTCTTTTCCTCATGATTATTTTCTTTTTTCCCTTTGCAATCCGCTGTAGAAGTATGAAAAACTACAACATATCCTGCACATTTGTGGTCTAATGCCCGAATTGAATTTACAATATATTCCATTAATAATTCACTGGAATGCACGAAGAATCTCTCGTCGTTCTCCTCAAATCCTCATGTCTCTTTCCAGGTCTGTTTTCACAGGTAAATGCAATTTATTATCTTAACGGAAGTTACACCCATAATTCGCACAAAGCATCATGGGACGTAGGAATAAGGTGGATTGGCTACATCAGAAAATTAAAGGCAGGTGTGTTTGATTAGGGTTGGAGATGAACTGTGCAGGACAGTCGATCGGCAGGAGCAGGGTTGGGCACCCCTGGGCTACATCTTATAGGAATATTTTAAAACAAGCATTCATTCATAAATCTGTAAGATCTTACCTTTATGCTGTGAAAACACAAGCCGGAAGACATAACATGAGGAGCGCGGTGCTGAAAAGGGGCGGGGCTACATAAGAGGCGGAGCTACATAAGAGGCGTGTCTCAATACAAGTACGCAAAGTTCAGACTCGCTAAGTTCGACTCAGGAGTACAAACTCCCGAGGACAGGAGGACACAAGTCCGGTTTTTCTGCTAATGGAACAGCAGCGTTCTTGATAACGTCACTCAGCTCGCTCTGGCTTCTCCAGTTATCTGTATGTACAGGCTACAATAAAACAAAATATGTTATAAAACACTTCCCTGCCTCGTTTCGTTTATCAAATTATAGATTCATGAATCATGAGACTCAATTTTATAATGATTGAGATGTATATAAAGCATTATTTTATTTTATTTTTACCAGTGATTAAGCTCAACAACACCAGGAATGTGTATTAAGTAAGTAAAAAGGGTCCGTTTTGATTTTATATTTACTTCAAACCAGCAGGTCAGCCTGTTTTTGTTTTGTTTTTTTATTTGCTTTGTTTTTTTCAATTTCAAGGTGATTTACAGGCATGAAACGTTGCGTTAGAAAGTCAACAAAGGCAACTCTGATCACAAAGTACGGCACATTCAACTGCGGCAGCTTTAAGAGTACAAATGGTGCAAACCTTGAAAATGAACCAGATTAAGAGTGAATAAATTATTCCTCTCTGTAGTAAACTCTCCATTCCTCTTGGCCGTGGGTTGTTTACTTAGCACAGGCCGTTTAAAGAAGAATGAAGACTCCACATTTCGAAACACAGCTCTGTGGTCGGAATTTCTGGATGCTCAACTTTCATGTTTTTCAATTCTCTATTATGAGGCTTTAGTGGGAAATGCAAAGGGGGACTCAAGGTCCACTTTCTTCTGCCTCTTCTATCTCAACTCCCCTGCCGGGCCCTTCATTCTCAGGGGTATCTGCCATCCTCAATGGGCAATGCCAGACTCCGACTCTCTCTCTCTCTCTCTCTCTCTTTCTTTCTTTCTTTCGCGACAGAATGTAGATGACCTATTCATGCAGGCTTTTATATAAAGGACCCCTACCCCAACATTTAGAGACCTTTAATGATTGATTTTGCACTGTTGCCCACTTTAAGGTTGAACAGAAACGCTTTTGATGCACATGTTTTTTTTTTTGCACTGAAAAAAGTAACACTTTTTACAATAAGCTCTTAATTGTTAACATTAGTTAAAGGTGAAGATTTTTTGTTTTGTTAAAACCCATTCTCTTAACCCAGTTTATTGCTCATTCATGGCTTTATCTCCCCCAAAAGTGTAAGCATTGAGCCTCCCTGGTATAATTTAAACACTGAGAGTGTCCGCTCAGTTCTGTCAATCTCTTTCCAGCTCAACCAATAGCGAGAGCTAGGGGTGTGGCTACTGAAGTAGGTGGAGCTAAAGGGTGTTTAGCCACTGTGAGACCATGGCTGTGTCTGAAATCACCACCTATACCCTTAAATATGGCACTATTTGAGGGGACAGCCATTTGTAGTGCCCGAAACCATAGTGGACATTAAAGTGCACTCATTCAATCCCATAATGCACTGCAATAACACACACTCTAAAAAATGCTGGGTTGTTTCAACCCAAATTGGGGTCAAATATGGACGAAAAAATTGTAATAACATTTTTTTTAACCCAACGGCTGGGTTTGTCCATATTTGACCCCAATTTGGGTTGAAACAACCCAGCATTTATTTGAGCTTTTTATTTAAATTTTGTACACTCAACGGCCATAATACACTGTGAGAGTCATGCCGAATGAATTGCCAGCGTCTGACCAGCTAAAATGAACTTCTCCATCTTGCCTCATTACATGAAAATTCAGCAAATTTGATTCTGAACTTTCAGAGAGTCAGTGCATGTCACACTTCGCTGCGTGTTAAATAAAACAATTATTTGAATGAGTTTTACAAGGAAATACTATTTCAGTCTTTCTACTTCAAAATTTCACAATGTAATGTGTTACTTGCTGTTTCTTTGTAATTATTTACTAGTAATTTAGTTAAAGCTGTTTTAAAGTAAATCCTACACCCAATTTTGTTCAGTGCTTGATTTCCACTTTGGCAGTCGGAGGGATTGTTGGATATGATGGCGTTAAATCCGCGTTTAGGATGAACAGTGGAGTTGTGATTTTTGTAGATAGCTTTGATAAAGTTGCAATAATTGTTGAACAAGGAGTAACGATCAAAGATATCTTGGTTTAAGCGGTGCCGCAGAGCGAATCAAATGAAACTCGGGGACAAAAACGAAGCGAATCAAATGAAACTCAGGGACAAAAACGTTGTGAATCGTGAAATTCAGGGACAAAAACGAAGCGAATCAAATGAAACTCAGGGACAAAAACGAAGCGAATCAAATGAAACTCAGGGACAAAAACGAAGTGAATCAAGTGAAACTCCGGGACAAAAACGGAGCGAATCAAATGAAACTCAGGGACAAAAACGAAGTGAATCAAGTGAAACTCCGGGACAAAAACGTTGCGAATCGTGAAATTCAGGGACAAAAACGAAGCGAATCAAATGAAACTCAGGGACAAAAACGAAGTGAATCAAATGAAACTCAGGGACAAAAACTAAGTGAATCAAATGAAACTCGGGGACAAAAACGGAGTGAATTAAGTGAAACTCAGGGACAAAAACGTAGTAAATCAAATGAAACTCAGGGACAAAAGCGAAGCGAATCAAATGCAACTCGGGAACAAAAACGGAGCGAATCAAATGAAACTCAGGGACAAAAACGGAGTGAATCAAGGACAAAAACGGAGCGAATCAAATGAAACTCAGGGACAAAAACGGAGTGAATCAAATGAAACTCAGGGACAAAAACGGAGTGAATCAAATGAAACTCAGGGACAAAAATGGAGTGAATCAAGTGAAACTCAGGGACAAAAATGGAGCGAACAAAGTGAATCAAATGAAACTCAGGGACAAAAATGGAGTGAATCAAATGAAACTCAGGGACAGAAACTCAGGGACAAAAAACGGAGTGAATCAAATGAAACTCAGGGACAAAAACGGAGTGAATCAAATGAAACTCAGGGACAAAAATGGAGTGAATCAAATGAAACTCAAGGACAGAAACTCAGGGACAAAAACGGAGTGAATCAAATGAAACTCAGGGACAAAAACAGAGCGAATCAAATGAAACTCGGGGACAAAAATGGAGTGAATCAAATTAAACTCATGGACAAAAAACAGAGTGAATCAAATGAAACTCAGGGACAAAAACAGAGTGAATCAAATTAAACTCAGGGACAAAAATGGAGTGATTCAAATGAAACTCAGGGACAAAAACGGAGTGAATCAAATGAAACTCAGGGACAAAAATGGAGTGAATCAAATTAAACTCATGGACAAAAAACAGAGTGAATCAAATGAAACTCAGGGACAAAAACAGAGTGAATCAAATGAAACTCACGGGCAAAAATGGAGCGAATCAAATGAAACTCAGGGACCATTTTTGGACGTTTTAAATAAATCCCAGGGACAAAAACAAAATGAACCAAAACATTCTCAGGGACAAAAACGGAGTGAATCAAATGAAACTTAGGGACAAAAACGGAGTGAATCAAATGAAACTCAGGGACAAAAACGGAGTGAATCAAGTGAAACTCCGGGACAAAAACGTTGCGAATCGTGAAACTCAGGGACAAAAACGAAGCGAATCAAATGAAACTCAGGGACAAAAACAAAGTGAATCAAGTGAAACTCCGGGACAAAAACGAAGTGAATCAAGTGAAACTCCGGGACAAAAACGAAGTGAATCAAATGAAACTCAGGGACAAAAACTAAGTGAATCAAATGAAACTCGGGGACAAAAACGGAGTGAATTAAGTGAAACTCAGGGACAAAAACGTAGTAAATCAAATGAAACTCAGGGACAAAAGCGAAGCGAATCAAATGCAACTCGGGAACAAAAACGGAGCGAATCAAATGAAACTCAGGGACAAAAACGGAGTGAATCAAGGACAAAAACGGAGCGAATCAAATGAAACTCAGGGACAAAAACGGAGTGAATCAAATGAAACTCAGGGACAAAAACGGAGTGAATCAAATGAAACTCAGGGACAAAAATGGAGTGAATCAAGTGAAACTCAGGGACAAAAATGGAGCGAACAAAGTGAATCAAATGAAACTCAGGGACAAAAATGGAGTGAATCAAATGAAACTCAGGGACAGAAACTCAGGGACAAAAAACGGAGTGAATCAAATGAAACTCAGGGACAAAAACTGAGTGAATCAAATGAAACTCAGGGACAAAAATGGAGTGAATCAAATGAAACTCAAGGACAGAAACTCAGGGACAAAAACGGAGTGAATCAAATGAAACTCAGGGACAAAAACAGAGCGAATCAAATGAAACTCGGGGACAAAAATGGAGTGAATCAAATTAAACTCATGGACAAAAAACAGAGTGAATCAAATGAAACTCAGGGACAAAAACAGAGTGAATCAAATTAAACTCAGGGACAAAAATGGAGTGAATCAAATGAAACTCAGGGACAGAAACTCAGGGACAAAAACGGAGTGAATCAAATGAAACTCAGGGACAAAAATGGAGTGAATCAAATTAAACTCATGGACAAAAAACAGAGTGAATCAAATGAAACTCAGGGACAAAAACAGAGTGAATCAAATGAAACTCACGGGCAAAAATGGAGCGAATCAAATGAAACTCAGGGACCATTTTTGGACGTTTTAAATAAATCCCAGGGACAAAAACAAAATGAACCAAAACATTCTCAGGGACAAAAACGGAGTGAATCAAATGAAACTTAGGGACAAAAACGGAGTGAATCAAATGAAACTCAGGGACAAAAACGGAGTGAATCAAATGAAACTCAGGGACAAAAATGGAGTGAATCAAGTGAAACTCAGGGACAAAAATGGAGCGAACAAAGTGAATCAAATGAAACTCAGGGACAAAAATGGAGTGAATCAAATGAAACTCAGGGACAGAAACTCAGGGACAAAAAACAGAGTGAATCAAATGAAACTCAGGGACAAAAACGGAGTGAATCAAATGAAACTCAGGGACAAAAATGGAGTGAATCAAATGAAACTCAGGGACAGAAACTCAGGGACAAAAACGGAGTGAATCAAATGAAACTCAGGGACAAAAACAGAGCGAATCAAATGAAACTCAGGGACAAAAATGGAGTGAATCAAATTAAACTCATGGACAAAAAACAGAGTGAATCAAATGAAACTCAGGGACAAAAACAGAGTGAATCAAATTAAACTCAGGGACAAAAACGGAGTGAATCAAATGAAACTCAGGGACAAAAATGGAGTGAATCAAATTAAACTCATGGACAAAAAACAGAGTGAATCAAATGAAACTCAGGGACAAAAACAGAGTGAATCAAATGAAACTCACGGACAAAAATGGAGCGAATCAAATGAAACTCAGGGACCATTTTTGGACGTTTTAAATAAATCCCAGGGACAAAAACAAAATGAATCAAAACATTCTCAGGGACAAAAACGGAGTGAATCAAATGAAACTTAGGGACAAAAACGGAGTGAATCAAATGAAACTTAGGGACAAAAACGGAGTGAATCAAATGAAACTTAGGGACAAAAACGGAGTGAATCAGATGAAACTCAGGGACCATTCATGGATGTTTCAAATAAAACCCAGGGACAAAAACAGAATAAACCAAAACATTCTCAGGGACAAAAAACAGAATGAATCAGATAGAACAAAACTGAAAAAAAATCACACAAAGCTCAGAAGCTTGAACAAAATAAAAGATCAACACAGAAGAATGAAGAGTTTTTTCAGGCTCCCTCTCCAGTTGAGAACAGTCGACAGCGTGATAATGAAGAGGAGGCCAGTAACAGCACGCAGAAAGAAGGAGAGGAGGTTGAATGTTCTTTGACTGAAGAAAGTGAGATGCTAGATGGTAAATCTGAAAAAGATAATGTTAAGAAAAGATACTAGAGATGAGTTTCAATTCTCTGAAAAAAAAAAAAAAAAAAGGAAAAATTTCCTGATTTCATGATTGCTCCCAGACTTCTTATAGTGATGTTGAGGTAGACTCTGATCGTATTTTCGCAATCTTCGCCCCTGGAAAGAAGTGGACACTCTATGTTGAGTATTAAGAAGTTTCTTAAGAGTACTAAAGGAGCTAGGAATGTTAAACTTGAGAGTGCGTTTCCCGATTTACAGCTTTTCATTGATTCAGTCGAGAATTTTCAAAAAAGTTCTGAAAGTGTTAGTTTTACTGATCAAGAAATTCATCGCTTAAAGAAACTTGTTTTGAAAGTTAAAAGACAGTTAGAGGATGGCGAATATGTTTAGTTTTTCTAATTTGTTTTTCCTTTGTTTCTCTTTTGGTTTTCTTTTTTTCTTTTGTTTAGACAGTCTGAATTTGAATGGAGCGAGAGATGAAAGAAAAATAACTTAATTTTTCAGACCGTGCTCCCTTAAAAAATTGGACATTATCTTTGTACAAGAGACACATAGTACTGTTGATGACGAAGTTGATTGGAAGAGAGAATGGGAGGGTGATGTTTTTTTTTAAAGTCACAAAACAAACAAAAGTTCTTTTCTCCAAAAGTTTCAATCCTCAATCTGTTGAATGTGAAAAGATTATTAAAGGTCTTTGTTAAAAGTCAGAGTAATATATGACAATGTACAACTTGTGTGCATCACTATACTCCAGCTGTTGGTAAAGAGAGATTGACTTTTTTGGAAAATGTAAATGATGCTATTAGAGATTGCAATGATAAAGAGTTTTTATTTACAGGCGGAGACTGAAATTGCACAGTGAGATTCAATTGTTAGAGACTAATGAGTTACATGATGTGTGGAGAGGGTTACATGGTAATCAAAGTCAGTATACCTGGACTCATTGTAAAGACGATTTATTGTCTATGGCGAGACTTGATCGTTTTTATTGCTTTAAATATCATTCTAATGTTGTTAAAAACTGCTTTATTAGCCCTGTTGGGTTTTCTGATCACTCACTCGTTGTGATTTGTGTCTTTCTGAAGTGTGTAAAGCCCAGTAGTGCCTATTTGCATTTTAATACAGCTTTACTAGAAGATACAAATTTTAAAGACATTTTTGTATCTTTTTGGAAAAATCATCAAAGTACAGTACAATTTTTGTAATGGTGGGACTTTGGAAAAGTTCAAACAAAACAGTTGTGTCAGCAATATAACTGTAATGTTACCAAAGTCTTATTGAAGTCGGTGAACGTTCTGGAGTCTGAAGTAGAAGAACTCCAGGTTTTGGCCGAGGCCACAAAGGATCAATGTTATCTTGAAGCTCTTGAGGTCAAAAAGTCTGTGTTAACTTGGGGTATCAGCACAAGGGGCTCTTATTAGGTCCCGTTTTAAGAAGGTACACTGTAAAAAATGATCGTGATTTTAACAGTAAAAGACTGTAAAAATGCTACAGTGAAAAACTGTTAATTGGTTAACAGAAAGTTTCCTTAATATATAGGGTAAATAACTGTGATAGATCTAATGGTACATTTAATGTAATTTTACCGTAAAATACCGTTAAATTTACAGTTTTTGGAAGTGAAAACGAACAAGTCATTGTATGATTTACAGTGAAAAACCGTAAATTTACATTCCCACAATTCCCTGCGTGACACTTCACATTTGATGTATTTTTGTTGAAATAACTATGTTTTGTCATAGTTTTCTTAGGTTTTTTCTAATCAGTTATGTACATTAGGGTTTTATGTTACATTTAATGTTGTTAAATGAATGTTTATTGTATTTTTATTGTTAACATGATGGTGTTTAATGTTTGATGATGATGGTGTTTATGAATGACACTGTGCAGCTTCTGTATATATTAGTATTAACTTTCTTGTGGAAGAACTGCTGAGCTTTGATTGATCATGTGACTCTCATTACTGCTGTGATTGTTGGTTGTTGGTATAACAATGGTACAAAACAGAAATTAATACTTCAATAGGTGGGTAAATTGACATTATATCAGATAATGAAATACGGGTTATTACTGTAAATTTTAAGCTAATTCTGTAAAACCTAAAATGTTGCGTATTTTTTACTGGAAATTTCTGGTAACCACAGGGGGGATTTGAGCGAAAAAATGGTCAAAAGAGATGGTATATTCACAGCTTAAAGTCTGACTCTGGACATGTGTTTTCTGATCATGCTGCTATTCGTAAGCATGCTGTCAGTTTTTACTGTGATTTGTACAAATGTGAACACCAAGAAGAGCAGATGCAAGCTCAGAGTTTGTATTCTGGTCTTAAACAAGAAAGTAATGTGGTGCTGGAAGCAGATATTTCCCTGGGTGAACTCTATGTAGCTTTGCATAGTATGTGGAGCAGAAAAACTCCTGGACTATATACCTGTTGATTTGTATACGTTTCTTTTTTGGAGAAGATCTTCTGGCAGTGCTGAAGGATAGCCTAGCCAATGGACGCCTGCCGTTAAGTTGTAGAAGGGCAGTTCTTACCCTGCTGACAAAAAAAGGTGACCTGCAGCTCATAAAAAACTGGAGAACTGTATCCCTGCTTTACTGTTCTCTATGTTGGAAGATCTTTTTAAATTGTTTGATGCAGTTTTTTTTTTTTTTTCAAACAGGTGTTTATTTTAGGTTACAGGTATTCCCAAAAAAAGAGGGAACAGTGTCAACTCTAATCTCAGGAAGAGCAAAGATGGCTGTGTACAGTATATGAGTAGACGAAACAAGGTTGAAGGATCCACGGATGATGATGATGCTGTTTTTGTATTTTGTCAAAATGTTGAAATCACATTTAAGAATAGATTTTAATTACTACAGTTTGAGGAATGATTATTTTTCCAATATTTGGTGTCACATGGATGTGCTCTGCTCTGTGGAGAATAATCTAATTTTCAAGAGTGTGTTGATATAATGTGATTTTACTTGATTGACTCTTGTTTTTATAACTGTTTTAATAAAGTAATTGTAAAATCTCTCTCTCTCCCTCTCTCTCTCTCTCTCTCTCTCTCTCTCCCTCTCTCTCTCTCTCTCTCTCTCCCTCTCTCTCTCTCTCTCTCTCTGGCCCTCCCTCTCTGGCCCTCCCTCTCTCTCTCTCTCTGGCCCTCCCTCTCTCTCTCTCTCTCTCTCTCTCCCTCTCTCTCTCCCTCTCTCTGGCCCTCTCTCTGGCCCTCTCTTTCTCTCTCTCTCTCTCTCTCTCTCTCTCTCTCTCTCTCTCTCTCTCTCTCTCTCTCTCTCTCTCTCTCTCTCTCTCTCTCTCTCTCTCTCTCTCTCTCTCTCTCTCTCTCTCTCTCTCTCTCTCTCTCTCTCTCTCTCTCTCTCTCTCTCTCTCTCTCTCTCTCTCTCTCTCTCTCTCTCGCTCTCTGGCCCTCTCTAAGGGACAGTGTTTACAAGTGAATGTGTGCCGCTTGTGTCATGCCAATTAATGAGGGAAGCTTAAGGCCTGTGTGAACGCAGCGAGAAGAGAAAGCAGTTGTGCCATCTCCATACATTTTCCATACTAAATAGCCTGGAAAGTCCTCCCTCTCTGTGCCACAAACTCTTGTTGGCAGACACACACTTCTGAGCAAACTTGGCGCAGGAGCACAACCTTTCGAACATTCCCGAGCACGCTTGTGCTAAGAAACGTCTCGGAGCGCAGGATGTGTCACGGTTTGTTGCTCGGTGATCCTGCAGTGCTGTCAGACTTAATGGTCCTATCACATTCACACTGGCAAAAAATAATTCAAATGATAATTATCTGAAAATTGCATCAGTAATTGAATTCCAGCAGGCATACCAGAGGTAGGTGGGTCAGTAACGTGATGCACATTTTTGTGTCTGGACCTACTAAGTTATTCAAAAATACAAATGCAATTCATTCAGACGATGACTTGAATACACCTTCTCATCTTAATTAAAATTCATTTAGACATTTTTTTTGTGGGGCTTAAAGTAAAAAAAAAAATGTCTGGGTCTTATAACTGTCCAGCGATTGTTAAAGAAAAAAAAAAAGTCTAATTAAAAAGCTGAAATCCTTTAAAAATAATTGCATTTGTATATTTTTTTTATGTAATGTAATGTAATGTAATGTAATGTAATATATAAAAACAATATAATAAAATAATACAAGAAAATAAAATACAATATTTTAAGTAAAGCAATTTCAAAATATTATTTCAAAACCTTTATTCGCAAACTCTGGTGAATAAAGAAATCCCTAAAACAGGAAGTGACATCATAGAGAAGCCTTTTTGCCTTTTTTTAATAAATTGGACGGATGGATATAGACAGTCAGATGGATGGATGGATGGATAGATGAAACCATCAGGAATATAAGATTTCTTAAAAACCTCCTCATGCATTTTTAAACGATTTATCAGTTTTAATCAACCAACACATTATTATTTGCCATTGACCCAGTTATCATCTTCTTATTCCCTCCTGGCTTGAAGTGAAAACATTTTTCAGCATAAAAGACATGCACTGCCCTTCGTCAAGGAAAACAACAACATCCTGCCATTATGAACAAGTAATCTTCTAAAATGTTTAACAGTGCTTTGAGAAGATTTAAGAAAGGCACCGCAGGGCGATTACAGTATCACTGTAAAAAAATTCTAACCTCTCCAAGTCAAAATTTTCTAGTGACTGGTCACATCTAAATTTTTTAATTTGTCCAAGTGCAATTCTTGTTGCAATAGTCTGTTAACATTGGCTCAATGAGAAATAATACGTCAGACTAATTGAAAAATTTAGATGTTATCAGTCACTAGAAATTTTTGACTTGGGGATGTAATTTTTTTTTTACTGTGTAAAGTGTTCAAATACTGAACTGATGAATGTGGACTAGTGACCTTTGACCTGAAGCTGACCTGTGTCTCGCTCAAGCATCTGGTCACTCGTAGCAACTCTATGAGCTCTACAGGTATGCTACACACACACACACACACACTCTGAGCAAGTCTGATTCCTGTTGCTGAGCAAAAACATTCACTATTGGTCAGACCTTGAAGCCACCTGAGCAGAAACGCTAGTGTTAACAGCACCATTCTTTACAAAGACGCTCTATAAAAATGAAAACAATCCATTTACTAAGCTTTCAATCATTTTTAAAATGACCCTTCATCTTATACAGTAACTAAAAACAGAAAAATAAATGGGGATAATATACTGTCCGCTAATCATTATTGCAAATAAAGTCTGACAGCTTGATCAGGTTTATTTTATGATAATGACTGTCTGACTGTAAATTACCTGGCTACTTGTATACATAAATACAGTGGTGGTCAGAATTAATGGCACCCCTGGTAAATATGATCAAAAATGGCTGTAAAAAAATAAATCTGCATTGTTTATCCTTTTGATCTTTCATTCAAAAAATTCGCAAAAATCTAACCTTTCATTGAAGTAAAAGAATTGAAAGTGGGGGGAAATCACATTATAAAATAAATGTTTTTCTCCAAAACACGCTGGCCATAATTACTGGCTCCCTGTTATTAAATACTTTTTGCAATCTCCTTTTGCCAAGATAACTGCTCTGAGTTTTCTTCTATAATGCCTGATGAGTTTGGAGAATAACTGACAAGAGATCAGAGACCATTCCTCCAAACAGAATCTCCCCAGATCCTTCAGATTCACAAGTTCATGTTGGCGCTTCTTCTCTTCAGTTCACTCCACTCATCTTCTATAGGGTTCAGGTCAGGGAACTGGGACGGTCATGGCAGAAGCTTCATTTTGTGCTCAGTTACCCATTTTTGTGTTGATTTTGATGTTTGTTTTGGACCATTGTCCTGATGGAAGATCCAACCACGGCCCATTATAAGATTTCTAGCATCTGAATAAGATGTCCAGGACCTCCAGCAAAAAAATAGGCCCACAACATATAAGATCCAGCAGTATATTTAACCGTAGGCATGGGGTACTCTTCATCCCTGTTTGCACCAAACACATCTGCTGGGTTTGCTGCCAAAAAGCCCTTTTTTAGTTTCATCAGACCACGGAACCCTGTGCCGTTTGAAGATCCAGTCGTGTCTGACCACTGAATATGCTGGAGTTCATTTGTGGAGGAGCGAGGAGGATTTTTCTTGAAACCCTCCCAAACAACATGTGGGGACAATGTTTTAGGATGCAGTCATTGTGTTTGAAATAGACCAGATGCAAAGGCTTTTTCCTGACTCACACTACAGGGCCCGTATTCATAAAGATTCTAAGAATCCTCTCAGAAAACTCTTAATTTAGCTTAAAAACTTTTACGTAGGAGTCTTAGCTTAAGAGCAATTCGGGACTGATCTGAGAGCAACTCTGAGTAAGGAAAAGACAAAAACTTTTATCTTAGTGAGGAGGCGGGGTTGACCCCGTTGCTATGTATGACACAATCTTTTGAAGACTGTGATTGGTTGGTTGTCCAAGAAGGGGAAAAAAGTGATTTTAAGTATAGGGTCTATTCTAAGCCTTCACTTTGAAATTACATGCGTCATTTTTCCTATTTGACCGTTCTCACACACACACATTATATATATAAATCCTTATTTTATTAACCATGCTATTAATTTCCTATAAGGTATTTGCTTGGCTTAGAATGATAAAAATTGTTCCACTCTTTCCAAATACACTGATTGTTGGCATGTCTATTTAAATGGTGGTTTGAATGTTGGTTTTAATGTATCAAACATGGAATTTTCCCAGTTGCCAAATATCGTAATGTAGTGATTACTTTCATTTCGGGCGCTATGGCATTTCTGCGCTGTGTTGGAGATATTAGCGTGTCTCTAAAAAGATCTGTCACAAACATGATCCCTGCATGATCTAATCTAAAGCGTCTTATTAACTCACTGTCATCCATTGTCTGCAACACATTTCTTCTCCTTCTTCGTCTTTCTGCCATTTTCTCCTCTGCTAAAGAAACTCTTAAGCCTCTTAAAAGTCCTCATCCGTGCTCCTAACAATTTTGACCTTAAGGCCTCTTTTAAGGGTTAAGATGCTTTCTGAATTACTTTTTTCTTTACTAGGAGTTTTTCTTTAATTTTAAGAGTAAACGCCCACATTTCTAAGAATTTTCTTAGAATTTTGTCACTAGGAGCTACTCTTTGCATTAAGATTCTTTATGAATACGGGCCCAGGAGTTTTAGGCCGATTTAACCCCGATTTTCCCCACCCGAGAATCGTCGATTAATCTTGTCGAGGACCTCGATCGGTTCCGATGTTCAGCGCAGATTATCTGGTAATGTGAGTTGTTCACAGATCGAATACTGCACCTCCCGATCTGCTCTCACACAAATCGGGCCCACATGTTTGATATTTAGGATTTTAAATCGGGATGAGCAAGACTGTGATTACCTCAGTACTGTCACAATAGCCAATAATAAATAAGTCTACGAGGAGACGGAAGTGACAGACATTTTGAAATGTGCTATAATGGTAAAAGTTCTAGCACACTACTACCAGATAGTACAGGCTATTAAATTCGTACCTCCAATTTTCATTGAAGAACTGACAATCCATGTTGACCTCGTCTCCCCAACTATTTTCTCATCCACACTCTTTAATCTTCCACTTTAGTTTTTTCTCACAACAAACAAAAATTATTGATACAGCAAGTTGTCAATGTCAGTAAAGATTACGACGACTTTTACCTACAGTTAAAAAGGTCAGAAAAAAATTACCTCAGGTAATAGGCTACTAATCACGTGCGAATAAACCCGCTGTAAATATGTACGTAAATATTTCATCATTTCCTGTTTCAAAGTAGTTTTCCGCGTTTTTTCAAGTATGGAGACGCTTGAAAAAGCATCAGTTGCGTTCTAGACGCTGGGACGAGTCTGTGGCAAAACTCAAGTGTTTTACGCACCATTCAGATCAGAAAGAAGATCGAAAGCACTTGTTAGAGGCACGAAACATCTTTTAGCGTTAGGTAAGTGCCTTTTACCAACACAATCCAATCTGAAGTTAACCCATAAGAACCCGGACCAATTTCTCCTCTTAGGAAAATTATGGGGCATATAAAACAGACCAAATGGACCACTTATAACATGTTTCTGCAGTTGTTTTTGAAATACAACCCCTCCTTGTGAAAGATCTGTAATGTTACATATATGTCACATTGGGCATTTATTTCTCATTTGAAAAAATATATTTTTTTCAGTTTTTTTGCTAAATAACAGTTATTTTTCTGTTTATTTTCTTTTCCACAACATAATCAAAATTATTAGTTTTCTGGGAAGATAGTCGGGGTGATAGCCAGGCATTGTTTGCGAAAAATATCAAGCCATGGAAGGATCTTCCCACACTTAACCCCTGCTTGCCGATTTGACGAATCGTTGTCAGTGAAGTGTAGACTTGCTAGCAGGGTCTGAAAACGGTTGCTTGACATGTTGTCAGCCACCATGGGACACATTGTGTCATTTTCCCAGTATGCACGATTTCCTGGCATTTGGTGCAGACCCATGCGCAGATGGATACCAATCAGTATTTCCATTTCTTTAACAGTGGTGTTAACATTCTTCTGAGTTCCAGATTTTTGCACACTGTACAAATTAGTTTGTTCCTCTAGTCTAGGAGCTCAAGCTTTTCTGCTGTTATGAACTTTCTGAAATACTCCAGGGGTGTTGGAAGATTGTATGGAAGTGTGATGCTCGGCCCTTTGAATTTCAAACTGTTTCTTTCTCCAAGATTTTCTTTTTTACCCTGGCTGGTTTTATTTTGCTTCCCAGAGTTTATGTTTGGTTGTGCAGCTTCTAAATCTAAATCACTTGATGCTAATGTCTGAATCAGACCCACTTGATTCATCATCCTCCATGTCTTTCTTGCTAAAGGTGTAATCAGGGCCATCAATGTCTTCTTCCTATAGTCACTGTCACATCCCTTATACTCACTGTTATCTCCCTGGATAATTTTCAGCACATTCTGAACATCAAGTTGTTTCCTGAATCTATTCATGTTATTCTTAACAAAAAAGTTAAAATTACCAAAAATAGGACCAACATATGATGATATCAACATCTTGTTTTAGTTACAGATATGCAAAATAATAATGAAAATACATTTCATTAACAATGTAATTAATTTTGACATTATTTTTATGTTTATGTTGACATTTTTTATTATGTTTTGTTAAAATATGCTTTGAAATGAGCAGCAGAAAATATATAACAGTAAAATAATTGAATCAGATAAATTAATTGAGCAGATCATTAACATTGTTCTTAATGTGACATATACGTCACATCAAAATTCCACCTACTGGTTTAAGGTTAACAGCCCGATGTGACATATATGTCACCACAATATTTTCACAACTGGTTTTATATCAATTTGTTCAAGAAATGTATTAAAATCAGGTTAAGTGTAATCTAGGATATGTTATTAAAACATTAGAATTGTTGCATGGGTTGAAACATACCTTTAGTAACAAAAACAAGTGTTTTAAAAATTGCTGACACTGCAACATGTGCTAACCAGGGGTGCGTTTCCCGAAAGCATCGTTGGCCAACTATGGTCGCAAGTTCATCGCAATGTCCATTGAACTCTATTGGTAACGAGGGAACTTGCGACCATAGTTGGCTAACGATGCTTTCGGGAAACGCACCCCAGACAGGCCATCATTTTGGAAATGTTGCCATGGCAACAAAAATGCACAGATTGTCACATGACTGAACCTGGGTGTTCCTTATATGTCACTAAGGGACTTCCTGAGTTGAAAGTAAGGGACAATCCTTTAAAAAGACCTTTCCAGATAATCACACGTGTTTGTGACACCCGCATCACTGCGGGTTCTTATGGGTTAATACATAATTTGACTGGACATAACTAGTCAAACGATGTATTAATTAACCTGATATCATCAGGAAGCAACGCTATACACATGACGACAGGAGTGACGGCGATGCGCAAATCGAGTTTCCCCTCCCACTTCTGCTAGTTTTACTGAGATATCTTATCCTGTACAAATTGGCCATTACTATTACAGACGTCCTGTGGTAAAATTATATTACTCCATCTACCCTTGTAAAGTTAATGCCATCCGAATGGGGATTAACAGTATCCATTTTGTTTACATCCGCTTTGCCGCTTCCGATCTGCTGCGCGAGATCACGTGAGGCGCTTCCTCTGGCACGACAATCTTCATAACATTTTGTAGTGTGATGAGCTGCAATTAGTGTGTGCATGCTTAATATTTGAGTGAAAAAAATCTGCAAAGATTCTCCTTAAGTGTATGCTGGAACCAGATTTCACAATCGGGTAGGATTTTAAAACTCCTGTAGTGTGAGACAGATATTAGTCAAAGCATTACATGCATTGAAGTTTGTTGATCATGTGACCATGTTGAAGTAACAAATCTCATTAGTAAAGGAGCTGATATTTTTCTGCATGCATGCAACATCTAAATTGCAACTATTCTCCAGTCTCCAGTTTTTAAAATCACAGTTGCATATTCTCAGGGATGATTTGAAAAGGACAGCTACCGGACAGCCTTCTCTAGATACATATGAAGTCTGAGCCGGAGCAATATTACAGGTGTGCCGTGCTGTTGCGATGCTTCTGCTCTTGGAGGAGTTTTGTTGGCGTGAGAAAATTTGAACAGAAAAATGACAATGATAAACCAAAGCAGGTCACAGAGACTATAAAAGTAGGGCCTTCGAAAAATCTTGAGACATATCGAAAACCGTGATTGCATTTGAAAAGGTCTCGGGCTGTCACAAGGAACTTTGAATGGATGAGGGACACTGGGGTTCAGATAGCAATCTTGCCATGGAAATTATACCGCATCTGCTCTGCTGAAATCTTTCTCTCTCTGACCATCAAACACAAACACAAAGCGCAAACTCATTTGAATGCACAACAAAACAGAAGATTCTAATCAATGCTAATCACTAGAAATGAATGCAAACTATGAAACGCTGTCATTTAACATCAGCATGCATATTAAATGAAACTATGAACCATTATTGTACGATAAATGCATCATATCAGGGCATAAATTATTCAAAGCCGTGGCAAGATTCGTAAGACCTCTGCACCGTTTCACAACTGATTTCACTGACAGATGCCAAATGTGTGTGTACTGGCAGAACATTTTTCACGCGCAGTAAAGCTCAAAGCACTTTACACTCATAAGCAGTTAAATTAGAGGTCAAATTGTATATTAAAGCATGTGATCAAAAGGCCCACACAACCATATCTCTAGAAAAGAGTTGAGCATATATTTTATACGCAGGACCGTTTCCCCCGCAATACTCATATTTGTGGCCTATCGTCATCCTTAAAAGAATTAAAGGTGAGTAAATAATGGCATTTTTCATTTTTGAGTGAGCTATCCCTTTAAAGGCTCAATTCCAGCTCAGTGTCATACAGAGTTCACCATATTGATATTCAAATGCTGTTGCGACGTCCCTTCACTTGAGTCAGGACAGCTATCAATCTACAGATGACAGTCAACACCCTGTTCTCCAGAGTCACTGACCTTGTGAGCGTACGTGTGAATATTCCCGCCAAATTACCATCAACGGCGCGAGGAAGTCAAAGCCACAACCACAGGCCTCATCATGTCCATCTAAGAACATTAAATCAGTTCAGCAGCACTTCAGCCGGTTCAATGCTGTTATGCTTTTCGAACTGCATAAATATGAATATGCATATATAAATAAATCCGTCAGTCATTGCTCAGCGACTGAAAGTTAACCGACAGACCAACTGATGCAACCAAACACAGACTTATTCAAATCCACTTTCTTATGTTGTTGTGGTGTTATTAATTATAAGCCTAAACTTATAAACTGTTTTTTCTAAACAAACAAAAAATATATATATAAGAAATTCTAAGACAATATTTCTAAGAAATTGTTTTTTATTATTATTTTGAGTACATGCTTTTTTTTGCATTTACATGCTCTTGAAAAAAGTATCAAGGGTTCCAAAAAATATCAAGCAGTAAAACTGTTTCCAACATTAATAATAAATCAGCATAGAATGATTTCTGAAGAATCATGTGACACTGAAGACTGGAGTGATGATGCTGAAAATTCAGCTTTGCATCACAGAAATAAATTATATTTTTAAAGTATATTAAAATAGAAAACCATTATTTTAAATTGTAATAATATTTCACAATATTACTGTTTTTATTACTGTATTTTAAATCAAATAAATGCTTTAAAAAAACTTAAAAAGTTATATATATATATATATATATATATATATATATATATATATATATATATAGTGTGTGTGTGTGTGTGTGTGTGTGTGCATCCAATCAAACCAAAGTAGTGAAATGTATTTGTAACAAACATGGTTTGCATCTTCAAAAAATGTAGAGTCTAATATTTTATTTATTAAGTCAGATGGGCGCACAAAAATGTAGCCTACTGCACAGGAATGACCCAATAAATCAAGTGTGTTATTTCTAAACAATCCTCTGCTAACTTTCCCCACGCAAATCACCTCTCCCAGTAGAGAACATAAACCACTAATGTGCATGTCCACGCAAACACCTTTCCTCCAGTACTGCAGTGCACTGAGCGTGCTATAAATCACCTTATATTATCATAGCGCTCTTGTAGACTCCGCCCCTCTGCGCTCACCATTGGCCAAGTCTCCTCCTTGGTTACCCGCCCCCTTCCTTGCCGCTCGCTGATTGGTGGAGGAGATTCTCCTTGAGCTGTCAATCAGAGGCTTCTTTCGTGCTCCGCTCTGAAGCGATGCACAGTGATTCTGATTCACTGAACAGATCGTTAGAGCACACAACATCCCACTAAACCATCCGAATTATCGTGTTCTCTTTTTCTGTGCATGCTCTTGCTTTGAATATAAAAATTTGAGGAGATATACATTATAATTTTCTTTTTTTTATGCGCAACTAGGATTTATTAATACATCCTCTGACACTCCAAACGCCAACAGATTGTGTTTGGTCTCCTTGCAAAGGGTCACTTGGGAGAATCGACCCGTCTTGTGGCACTGCTGGCACACTTGGAAGATTTGTGGACTGCGGACGTTTCGTCAAATAGGACACAGGGACGGACAACTGCGGTTTATGCGTGTTCCCGTTCATAGAAGATAAAAACGGACTGTTGCTGCAAGAACTGACGCTGAGAAATAAGAAACCATCAACTCAAAACATGAGCTGCGCAATGTTGCGACACGCGCTCGCTTTGCTCTTGGCGTTGCTGTGGAAAGGTAAGTTGCAATTCTTAAAGCATTCTTCTGGAGCAAATGTTCCTCACTCGTTCCTTTCCTCATTCTTTGCTGGGACCTGGAGTGGAATACTAATGCGGCTCCGGGGGTCTACCTGCCAATGAATCATGTGTGTGTGTGTGTGCGCGTGTGTGATCAAATCATAGAGACAAGTGCGCTCCACAACACACGAGTTCTGCATAATAACACTTTGGGAGGGAAAACATCAATACAGCTTTCCTCGTTTCTATCTCTGTGTGTAACAAGTCAGCGGATGCCTTTACAGATATTGTGACACCTATTATGTTTTGTTTTTTATGAGCAAGATCAATGCTTTTTTTCTTTCTTTTTTTGTAAGTGTCCGATAATAACCAATATGCAAAACGGCTATTTAACACAATTATTTATCAATTAATTATATAGTATCATACTGTTCAATTAATCGTTTTCAGATGCCTAATATTCTCCATATATAATTCCATATACTTATATTTCCTAAAATTTGTTTAGGTATTTATTATATTTATATTTATAATTAGAATATTATTTGGTCACAGTTGTTTTGCTCAGTGGTTTGATGCTACTGTAGGGTGCTATTCTTTAGAGAGCCAGCAGGTGGCGTTACTCAATAGACCCGATATTCAGAAACTGATAAGTTATTTTTATTTTTTAAGTGACTGATATCCAGTATGCATATAATAATAATAATAATAATAATAATAATAATAATAATCATTAGACTAGTGATTTTTTTTAATTATTGCTGTTGTGGTTTTTGCTGTTGTTGTTATATATATATATATATATATATATATATATATATATATATATATTGCTATTTTAATTGTTATTATATTAGCATATATTGTATTAATATTAAATGTTATTTTAATTGTATATTTATAGTTTTATTAATGTTAAATAGACAGTGATGTAATGGTGTTGTTTGAGGCTATTCTTTAGAGAGCCAGCAGGTGGCATTTATCGGTAGAACCGATATTCAGAAACCGATAATAGTTATTTTTACTTTTTAAGTGTCTGATATGCAATTAATTAGTGACTCATCATGAATATTTTTATGCTGATACATTAATATTGCCATATTTGTAATTATATTTGCATAAATTATATTAATATGAATTTTTATAGTGTTATAATTTTAATGTTGAACAGACAATGCTGCTATAGTGTTGTTGGTGGCTATTCTTTAGTGATCCAGCAAATGGCACTTCACTGAATATCAGTGATTATCTACATGCAATTACTTGTTGAATTTAAAATTCTCTCTGAAATGGTTGATGCAAATTGCTTCAGTATATTTTTAGTGAATGGTGATACGTGAACTGGTGATAACCCCACTCTAGGAGACACAAATGTTGTGTTGCTGCAGTTTTGACTCTAACTGTTGACAAAGGAGTATGTGATTTGTGTGAAGAAGATCCTCTCCTAGCCATCATCTTTGTGATTGTTCTGAGACAGTCGCACTTGGTGAAATGGTTAATATCAGAAAGATGAAGAAAACTAGACACAGCTGGGTGATTCGTATGGATTTGGAGGACTATTGTTGTATTATTGATCTGTCAGGGAACGCATGAGGCATCAGGGATGGAATAATAGCTTTTGGTGTGCTGTGAATGGATGAATACTTGCTTTGAAATGATGTTTGATTCCACTTTTTGAGCCCTTTGCCACGATGAACACAAATTTAATCATTCTTGCCCTGTGGGAGGAGTTTTATTCCCTGCATGTTCGCGCAAAGTGTCTCTTGCACTTCAACTAATGCATGCCTATTAAAGTTTGCATAAATCGTGTGTTAATCAGAATCGATTTTCATTATTAGAGGACAGTTCTGCTGATGCACAGATCAATGAAAGTCCATGCAAAACTGAACATTGTGCTGTTATTTAGTCTTAATGGCACTTTTTTTGCATACTAATTTCACCTTTTGTGTTCCTTGGATAAAAAGTGTCAGCATGAAGGTGAGTAAATAATGATGGAATTTTCCCTTTTATTCTTTTAACATTGCAAATCATACAAGATGGACTTGTTGAAGGACATGCGACACTGCGTGGGAGAAGAGCATGTTTTAATCTTCTTGTCAGCGTGTGTTTTGGATGTTGGGAGGGGTAAACTCGACACCTTGAGAGTTCGTTCTCCCTCAGACTCAACAGTGCTGATGATGTTTGCTCAGGGGAAAATCTGTCTGAAACTCATTATGCTTTTTTCTCACAATTCAGCAGTTCTGCACAAGGGAAATTGATTCGGGCGTCTGATAATTTAATATGTACTGACCACATAATTTACACTCGCTCACAGTTGCTGGCCTTTATAATATTGATTTAATTTTTATATTTTTTTGGTCTTTTTCCATCATCCATGTTTGAAGTGCAGAATCTGATTAACCAAAAGATCCTAAATATATATATATATTCTTGTATAACTTTGTCAGCTGGTATATAAAAAAAAAATACACTCATCTTTGAATAAACTCCAAATGGCTTTAGATAAAAGCGTCTGCCAAATAAATACATGTATTTTTTTAACCTCCAGCCTTATAAAATATTTTTAGATCACCCATAATGAAATGACTTCTCTTTAAAAAATATCCTGAAGCACTTCTTTTTAAACATCACACATAAAATGTCCCCGTTACCTGACAGATGTCACTGAAACAGGTGTCCTGAGATATCACACCTGTCTTTGTGACAGAATTAGACTGTTAAAAAAAAAAGAAAAAAGATCTGCACTTTTTATACAATTAGAAAACTAATTATTATTCGAAGATTCAAATAAAACAACGATTATGTTGGCTTGACAAAACCAACATATTTGAAATCCTATTTAAACTTATTAATGTTATTCTATGACTGTGTCTGAAATCACACTGTATGTATGATACTACATTTGGTTTGAAACTTCCTTTTCAACCGTTAAAAAGTATGTTCTATATAGTATGAATGTGTGTATGAATGAAATGTTGTCATTGTCATGTGACCTTCCACACCTTGGCAATAGAATCACCATTGGCTGGTACATTTTTTCGCCTGACTGATATACTATTTTATATATATATATATATATATATATATATATATATATATATATATATATATATGATTCCACCAAATCAGCTTATCATTATAAAATGGCACAGCTTTTTAAATATTTGAATGTAAACTCTTAACATGATAATATGAGAATCGAGCGCTATTTAGTGATAGAACTTTAGAACTTTATTTTGAACAAAAAATTAGTAACCATGTGTGAATGCATATTTATCATTTTAACTGAACATTTTAACTTAGGACTGGTGGTGGTGCTTATTGTTGGTCATTCAGTGTTTCTGTAAAAAAAAATAAAAAAAAATTAATAGATAATAGTAATTATTATGATTAAAAGATAATACTGCTACTACTAATTCTACTACTAATAACAATATACAACGCACTAAGAATTGGTAAACTGCTGGGTTCATGAATATTAATCACGTTGTCAGCGTTCGCTCAAACTGATTTGCTGAAATCAAAACAAGGACGGTGATAGACAAGCGCCAACCAATGAGATTGCCGTTTGCGGATTAGTCCCGCCCACTACCGGAGAATCCAGCATATCTTCTGCTTGTTCTTAAAAGCATGTTAAATAATATAGCCATGCTAATTCATGCTAGAAACATGCCTTCAACCTGCTAAATCATGTTAAAATATGCTAGCAACTTGCTAAAACATATTAACAATGTGCTAAAATATGCTAGCAACTTGCTAAAACATGTTAGCAGTGTGCTAGAAGATGTTAATAACGTATTTTTCAAACTTTCAAACATTTTAATCTTCAAACTTCAAGCTTTTCAAAGTAATTTCAAACGTTCAGACAAGGCTTTGTCAAGCCAACATCAGACTAGACTGTAGTTGGAGTATGTTTTACAAGAAAATACTATTTCAGTCTTTCTTCTTCAAAATTTGATCTTTAATTCAGTGCGTTACTTGCCATGTTTGTTAAATTTACCATGAAAAATGAAGTGAAATTTTTTCAAAGTAATTCCATTTTTTTTATTCAATGAATCATTTTTTTCCTAAAAAAAGTACTATGCACTGAAAAACAAATATATAATAGAAATTGCCAGCAAATTTCACAATTAATTACAAAGAAATAGCAAGTGACATTGCAATTAAAAGTGAAATTTTGAAGTAGAAAGATTGTATTAGGTACAATTCAACAATTGTATTATTACAATAATCTTTTCTTTTTTTTTTTTTTGTAAATACTCTGGCATCACAGTTTCACCATAGTCTGATACCCTTACTGTACCTTGGTGCTACTACAGTACTTTTATGCAAATGAATCAAGAATGCAAAAGCCTCATTAGTCTCTACATCAAAGGCAGAGGGGTCCCTGTTCTCAAAACGTGTTTAGTTCAATTAGCTCATTCTTTCCTCGACATTTCCAGGACTTATTCGACAATACCACAGTGGGATTGTGGGCAGATTTCTGGGTCCCTGCCCTGGTTCTGTACCCTTGAGCTGGTCATGTGACCTAGACTTCAGTGCCACATGCATCGCCGCTTTCCCTTGACCCAACACACATGCCTTGAAACGACTGAGGCTGTTTAGCGGCCTTTATGTAATCGAATTAAAATTATGCTTCTGAATGTGGCCTTGACTGACCTAGACCAGACAGAAATCTGACAAAATATCAAAGATGAGAGTTATTATCGCAAAACCAGTCATGAATCAGTATTTTCTTAATTGTCTTTTTATGACTAATTGCTTTTAATGGAGAGAGAGAGATTGCATTTGTTCTGTTTGTCTTGCAGGGCATATTTTGCTTCGACATTTTGCTTGTGAATACTAATCACACTGCAACACAATAAGTCCCTGCAGGGTATCTAAGGGCGCTTTCACAAGAGAGGGTTTGCTGCAAACTCCAGTCCGTTTGACGTCAAAGCTCGCATTTTGCTTTGTTGGTACAGTTCATTTGGACTCTGGACTGAACCAGTGTTTATGACTTATAATGTGCCTATTATGAAGCTTTTCTCATTTTCTTTGCAGTTTCTTGCAATAAATCTGCGGCAGACAGGAGTGGTAATCTGTGCATGTTAAGTTTAGGGAGCAAAACCAGGGATGGATACTAATAACTAAAGCTGCATGATAATGGTTTAACTAATACTTATGATTGTTTTGTGCAAAAACTCTAATCACGAATTACAAATTTAGAAAACGTCAACTTGTACTTCGATTCGCTACACGATTCTGGATAAACTAAGAATCAAAATGTTTTTTTTAAATAGAGATATAAATAACGAGTCTCCCACGATTCTGAATAGACAACGGAAAAAAATAAGGTCGTTTGCTAGAAGATCTGAAAGGATGTAATTTTTCAGTCACTTGTCGCCACCTACTGGCGTAACAATGTAATTGACACAATCTTTATTCAAAGTCCCCCTGTAGTCAATATTTTTATCCCTTAAAACTCATCTTTGATCACCAAAATTACATATTTAAATGTTTTTTCCTTGAAAATGTTTTTATTCATGCCTTAAAATAGCTTGAATGTAACTCTACACCCTTGCTTCATTTCGTATATGTGGTAGGCCTACTATGAATATGCAAATGAGCCCCGCCTCCACTCACTCACTCAGCTCAGAGATCCACTGGTTGACGATCACACGTTGATCTGATTGGTTACAAGGTAGTTTGTGACGTCAGAAACACCAGCGTTTTCAAAGCGTGTCTTTGGTTCACTGCAGTTTTAAGGAGAAAATACTCAGCAATGGTGTCGACTTATGAATTTACACATGGTTTATCTTAAAGCTTATTAAAAACACCACATAGACACATAAACAACATTAAAAGCTGGATTTTCACCACAGGGGGGATTTAAGGTGAGTAAATCACCTTTTGAAAGTAACTTGACAATTTTGATCAGTGTTTATATCCGCACTATAAACTTTTATCCTGGTTTTTCTGTGATCATTTGAATTATTGCAAGACAGAAATAATGATCCTTTATGGTTGAAAAGTCTGTGAAGCTGTTTCATATCCATACATGACAACTGTTTAATCCCTGGTTTAGCGGCAGGGCCGACGCAGATCTGAATGTTCGATGTGATCGATCTTGTCAAACGTTTAAAAGACAAAGTGGGTGATTAAATCGAAATCGCAATCTGTTAACGATTAATCGTGCAGCAAGGTTTATTTTACCTTATCTTTCTACAATATGAGAACTGGTGAAGCCTTAAGAAGCTTCTCTCATATTAATTCAAATAATTTCCAAATCATGTTAATGTTTTTTTTTTCTTCTTCTATTAAATCAACAAAAAAGGCTTTGTGTGGTTGCTGAAGAAATGCACTTGCGCAACATCAGTGCTAAAATACATCTGCAAACAGTATAATCAAGATTCATGCTGGGATATATTGCAAATATCGTTGAGGATTAAGCTTAAATAATTGAGAGAAGCACAAATCGTGATCACAATTAAAATTTCTACTAATAACAAGCACAGTCTTCTCTAGTGCATTTATTCTAACATATCATTGCATTAAAGGCATCTACTTTTATTACTAATCCACATTTGCAAGCTTATATTCTTGGAGTTATTCAAGTTTTCCAAAATCACCTGTTGAACTCAAACTTCAGCAGAAAAGCTGAAGAGATCATGTGTTGGCTGGGTCCAGGTGAACCGGTTGTTCGGGATATCATAACCGATTTTGTACGTTTATGCAGTACATAGTGGGGCAAGTGGGTCAATGTGAATGGTTTGTGTTGGTTTGTCTCCCACTTTTCCAGGACTGGGACGGCTGGCTGGCAGAGAAAGCACATTGAAATCAATCCTCTGCCAGCCGAAACAGATGCTGCGTCTTTCAAAACTGGCTCCTGTCTTTTTCTGATGTGGAGCTCTCCAGACTTGGCTCTGCACATATTCAGTGGCTCTGTTTTTTCTGGATCTGTTCGTCTTTGTTGTTGCCGGCTCGAAGTCCATCAGACAGACCTGGCCTGCGTGTTTAGTGGGAAGGAGCCGTTGACGTAATGGCATTGCTGGTGCTGATTCAGTCGCGTTGGGCTTCGAGCCTGAGGTTGCTTATTACACCTGTTGGAAACACAGATGGCACTTTTTTTTGGCGATCTGGACTTTTAGAAATGTGTTGTCGCTAAGGCATTCAAGCCGTAGAGGATTTGTAAACATTTTCCCCACAGATACTAAACCATTTAGCATGTTATTTCAGTGCATTTTATTCACAAACTGCCCGCAGTCCAGCTCAACCAGATGCTAAATGTGCCGGAGCAACGCACCATTATTCTTTTCAGCACAAACACACCCTCTTTTTATGTAAATGAAGCGGTTTAATTCACAAAAATAGCGCTATTTATGTGCTCACTTGGACTGCGTTACATTTCAAGATCTTGCATATCTATTTGTATTGTTTTCACAATGGTCTTTGGTTGTTTCTGTTGCCATTTTCATCTTCTTTTAGTCTTTATCAACTATGAGCGCCACCTAGTGGATCCAGTCAATTCTGGGCAGATGCGCAGACCAAGGCTTTAGACGTCTTTTAAAGCATGTGTTTTTATTTACATTTTCTTGTGGACATATAAATATGTTAAGCAAATGCACCTTTTTTACATTAAATTCAACATTTAATGTTATGCACTTTTTTAAAAAGATATTTGCATGCATTTTCTTCTGATCATGTAAACATTTTCCCTGAAGACACACATTTGCAACGAACTGAGCAAGTTAATTCAGCGCTAAGCTCTCCTTATGCAGGAATAGTGGTGCGCAGTGAGTATTTAAAATGAAGTCATTATTCATTTCTACGTTAACATGCCTCCTTTCTATGCAAATGTGGCTCATTTGCACTTTATTTGCAAAATTAACTTTACTTATTTGATGTTAAACAACATTATAAAGCAAAACTGTATATTTGTTAACATTTTCTCTAAAGAGAAGCAATAATGTGAATTAAATTCTTATGCATTCCAGCAAAAGCAGAATAGCTTCTACCTTGAGTATTTATATTGCACATGAGGCTTCTTGTAAATTCACAAAACCCATGTGAAGCACTTTTTGCTTTGTGCAATTGAATTTCATTAAAAAAAGATGTTTGTGTACATTTTCTAGTGATCATGACAGCGGTAATTCATCAAATGATGGAGAAGAGAGGCGTATATTCAGATGCGTTTCGTAGACAAGCACACTTTAAGCATTTTAAAGAGTTTTGTCTTACTTTAGAATTTTTTTCTTGTTTTCCAAACAAATATCTAAACCTTCTTAAATCAAGATAGACTTACTTGAGTATTTGACAAGACTTAATATATCTCATCCAAATTAAGTTTAAAATGAAACAAGAAAAATATCTGCCAATTGGGTCAGAAAAATAAACTTAAAGGGAAAATAAGATTCTTAACCTATTGGACAATATTTTTCTTTGTTTTAAACAAATACTCACTTAATTCAGATTATTATTATTTTTTTTCTTCCTGAAAGCAAGACTTAATTATGCTTGTCATGTAGTGTGTAATATATCTGCTTTTGAATGTAAAAGGTGTAGATTGTCTCTCAAAAGAAAAAAGCATTTTATACTGCCTGGAACTAATTTGCATAATGCCAGCCTGTGGTCTTGATTGGCTGCTCGTGAACAGTGTCGGCTTTGCCCCGCCTTCAAACACTCTAGTTGTATCTGAGACTGGAAGAGTTTGGTTTGAGTTGTTCATGTCGAGAAGACGCTGTTTACTGCAAATCCACTTTGATGCTCTTACAAGGATTGATTCGATAAAACCGGCATTATCGTTACTGTGTGTCAAGTGCTGAGGAAGAGCTGAAACTCAGATATGCTAATGGCCATATGGTTTCAGACACATGCTGCAAGTGCTCGACCAATCACAACAGACTGGGCCGTCTGACCAATCAGAGCAGAGCAGCTCTAAAAGGAGGAGTTTAGAGAGACTGAATCATTTATCAAACCGTTTCAGACACTGTGTGAAAAGAGCTGATGCTGCAATGTAATTAGTTGGATGCATGTAAATCTATTGTAGGAGACTCCTAAACGAAATTAGGAGCCTTTGAAATAACACAATAGGAGTAAGAAAATTATTTTTGCAGCGTTGCAGAAGTGGAACGACATTTGAGTTCTCTATGACCCGCCTTTGACAAATGAAATATGACAGATCTGTGACCACACACGCCGCTTCAGAGCTTGAGCTGAGGATGAAGGGTTAAGCCACCATGTAAGTCGTTCTACGATACGAATATGGTCCTTTGCAGGCGGTCAGACGAGCCGCAGTAAATAATGATGATTGCCTAAAGTCTTCATTACAGTGAACCTAAGAGCGTTAGGTTCTGCGAGCATGTTTAATTATCATCTCTCGTTCCTCCCTTGCCCTTCTCCAACCCCCAGCTCAACCCGTGCATGAATATGTCCAAGAAGAAATGGCCTCACTCTTATAGTAATGAAAAAGCCCCATGTTTTATTTAACACAGCAGAAGAGAGGATCATTCAAGTGGCGGCAGAGTGGATGTAGCGGCAGAAATAAGTGGGGTCTCGCACAGACTCGCTCGCAAATATTCTCTGCACACGCTCGGCCATGCGTGGCGTGAATGTGTGTGTGGATGCATGCACAGGTACGCCTTTTTTGCTCGTTTTGCAAGGTGAATTTGCACGTTTCTGATGCTTGCTGCAGCAAAGCTAACTGGTCAAACGTAAAGAAAATATGTGCATATTCCTGCCACTCTGTAAACATAAATCTCTTAGAGAAATGCTATTGGCATACTGAGAGAATCTAATAAGGGTCGGGTCCTTGAGATGCAGTCGGCGCTGTGTGTGTGTGTGTGAGAGAGCGCTGTTGGAGACGGAGCCCAGATTGGAGTGGGCTCTTTGTCCTGAGGGACGTGGAGGGTCCTTGCTCTCTCCCTGTCCTCATTATGGCAGACAAGGTGCTCGGCCGTGAATCAATGGCGACGTCGGTTCAGACACTAATGCCAGCCGTACCTCGTAATAGGTGCATGTGTGTGTGTCTTTGAGTTAGTTTGTACTGTGTTACAGGAAAAGCAGTCATTAGACTCCTTTGCACATTTGCAGACCACACTCCCTCATTGCTCCGAGTTAATGGCGGTAATTTTTAATGTTGAGTTATTACGCCATAGCAGACCTGTAATGAACGTGAAATGCTGATGATTTTAGAGCAGCGGGGTCTGAAGACTGAGTGGCTGCTGATTCTGTGCTTTATGCTGCTGTTCTCACGTCATCTGATGCAAATATTGCCAGTCAACCCAATTAATGCTTTTTAAAGGCTTTTTCCACCTCTTGTTTTTGGCATGAAGATATATTCTCTGAAAACAAGTCTTTATATATAATGCATGTTGTTTAGTAAAATGTTTTTACTGTGTTGATGAAAAATTGGAGCTGCTGTGATTTTTTTAGAGATGCACCGATTTTAAAATTCTGCTTGGCATGTTTTTCATTAATTTTATATTAGAGATTAATGGTCGATTATGGTAAATCTATATAAAAATTAGGGCTGCACAATATATAGAAATTATCGAAATATCGCAAATGTATATATTGTGATATGCATATCACAACAGCTTGCAATAACTGGGGTCATGAACAAAAGTCAAAGAGAAAATCACTCGCTGCTCTCGGCTGAATAACTTTAGCTTTAATAATAATCAGTATATATTTAATTCCTACAGTGAAAACTAAGCAGTGTTTATTTTTACGTTTGATTATTAAGTTTCTGTTGTTAAATAACCCTAATGTAGGATAACCTGAACCCTGTGGTTTACACTGATGTTAAAATAACACTTCTTATATACAGTAAAACACTGATGTCCACTGTCAGAAGTTTAGGGATGTTTTCTTGCCACAAAAAGAATGTGAAACATATAATTTTAAATATATTTTTAAGATAATTTAAGTTTATTGTTCACACTTTAAGCATTATCGTATCGCATTATTTAATGAGTTATTGCATATCGCATTTTTCTTCAATATCGTGCAGCCCTAATAAAAAAAAAAACACACTAAGCCTCTAATCAACCGTTTTTGACAACGTCAAATATGTAATGCTTAAATGACATGCATTACAACATTATATTGTACATTATGAAATATGCATAACGATTCATTTTTAAATGAAAATCTCTTTAATAAAGGACGGATTCCTATAAAGTGAAACAGTGCTCTTAAGAGTTACATATTTGTTGTAATATTGATGGCAAAAGTCCATAATTAAATACTGAATATGAATATATTTTTTTATTTTTTAGTACTGGCTGACATCAGTAGATTTTAAGAAAAACACTAATTTCTTCAGATTACCAATCTTGCATCCCTGGTGATTTAAAAGCACTAGTTATGGTGTCATGGAGAGAGTTCATGATTTATTCAAAACTAATAAGTATTTTTTGTCATCTTTTCCAGTTAATCATTTCTAAACATCCCAAGATCAAATGCAAATGCAGAATTTTTAATCAGGTTTTGAGATAATATATCATCTTCATTGGATTTTTTTTTTTTTTAAGGCTTAAATATTTTGGTTACATGAAGACATTCTCTGAAATCAAGTCTTGATATATATTAGACAGTGTTAATATTTTAAGGATGTTTGGTTGTTTTTACTGGAAAATATGTTTTGGTGACTTGTACTTTGATTTAGTGATTTTTTAGGGATGCACTGATTAATTGTCGATTAACTCTACACTATTTTGTGTGTTAAAATAAAAAATAAAGCTCACTAAGCCTCAAATCAGTAGTTTTAGTCAATGTCAGAGATATGTTGTGATGCTTTAGACAGAATTTAGACATTTAAATCTAAAAATATACAGTATGATATATGGATAAATCATTTTTAGATGAGGATAGTGAAATAGTGCTCTTAAAGAGTTAAATATTTACTTTAGACTTTAAATAAACGTGTCCACAATTAAATATTGAATATCCAACTGATGCATTTTTAATTTGGTGGTATTGGATATCTAGCAGCCATCTGAAAAATTAAACCAAATCACGTACAGTATATTTACAGAAAACCGAGATGGTCTCAATATATGGTGCATCCCTATGATTTCAAACATGATTATCAAATGCAATTTTTATTTCATTTATTGTTTTAAGCATAAATCAAAAAAAAAAAATGCAAGAGTATGATATATTCTCTGAAAACAAGTCTTGATATATTTTTTGTTTGTCAAGTGCATGTTGTTTTAAGGGCAGAGCAAACGTGTTAAGAAAGTGATTGTTTTGCAGGGAAAGGCCCTCCGCTGACTGACAGCTGTCAGACTCTCGCACCGTTGCATCACCATCCAAATTTCGCCCTCTGCTGTGAAAGCAAAGAGTTGAACATGCTAAATAAGTGATCGGTAGCGAGGATTTGAGTCCTCCCTCCGCTTCTGACAGCTCTCAGCACTGAACCTTGTTGCTTTGCTTTGGAGGAGGGCAAAAGAGACAGAGGAAAATAAATAAAGCAGAGAGAGAGAAAAGAAACACAGATCAATAAATATTTCAACAGCTGCTCCCCTCGAGCGTCTGTGGAGAAATGGAAAGGTGGAGAGTTACTGAAAGAGAATGAAAGGGATGAACAACACGGGTAGATGGAAACGATTCCACGACATCGGACGTGAACGTGAGGCGATGGACGGAGCAGAGAGCAGCGCTGTAATCAAAAACTGATTCAGAGAGCCGACAGATGGCGAGTGGGGGGCAGGAGGTGCTGAAAAGTGGCAAAGACCAGCAATAAACAAGTGCAAGATGGATTGATCTGGAAGCCTAATCATTACACACAATTATGTCTGGCTGATATGGCAGCACACACTGGGTGGAGAGGCATTGGAGATTTCGCTGTACCCTTTATAACACAGTCGTTTTTTGTTCAGTGTGCATTCCTGCTCTACGTTATTTATTTATTTTGTGTGTGTGTGTGAAGAACGACGAAAATACAGAGCAGAATGTGTCCTAATCCTAAACGAGTCAAGAGAAGGAATAAGTTTAGTTGTTCACAGCTCGGCTTGCCACATGTACTTAACAGAGAAACTCTTTTAAATGTCAAACATAACAGCTTTAAACACTAACAGGTATTTCCCTTTACTAAAAAAAACAAACACTTTTTTTTTTTTTTTTTTACTCAAACATTTACTCGCATTATCTAGTTTTATGCAAAGCTAGTACTACAGTTTAAAAAAAAAAAAAAAAAAAATAATAATAATCCAGAAATGTAAGTTTACATTAAAGGAACACGCCACCGTTTTTGGAAATAGGGAATATAGGAAATATTCACAGTCTAACATTTACATTGATGTAAGGATCAACATTATTATGAACAGAACTCAGCAAAAATATGTTTTCCACTTAAAATGTGAAATTAAATCAATTAATTAGATTTTTTTTTTTTATCTCGCATCCATGCATTTATTTAAGTCTTGGTAATATTAACATATTATGTCCCCTGATTTTTTTTTTCCAAATAATTTCAAATCACTTTTTAAATACTTTTTTTTTGTCTTGTTTTTCCAGTCAAAAATATTTAAAAATCCTGAAAAAGATTTTAAGGATAGTTTGAATGTGTTTAATATCGCATTCTGTCTTAATGCAGAAAGATTTTGTTCCTTGTTTGCTAAACATTTTACACACACACACACACACACACACACACACACACACACACACTCATTTATATATGAATGGTTGTGCAGTGTGTGCTGTCAGGATGAGTGTTGACAGTGGTCTCCAGCACTACGGCTGTAATGCTGCACTTCTCTCATTAAAGCGTAATTCCTGCTAGACGTGGCACTAATAAGCAGGTGCTTCTGCGCATTACCTTGGTAATGAGTGGTTAGCCTAGCTGTGAAAACACGGCCCTTATCTCCATGGCTTGTTCGGTGGAAAAAGTCTCAATTTGAGGTGCCTGAGAGATCAGAATCTTATCAGCACCACACCATTATATGTGAAACCAACAAACATGTAAATCGCTCCAGCCAGACATACAGCATTACATTGTTAAATTCCAACAGCAGTGTGCCTGATAATTCACCAGCGAAGATATCCGACACATCCATTTTTTTTCTTGGTCTGGCACTTATTAGATATTCTGTGAAGGTACAGATGGGATTTCTAGCAACGTGAAGCTGATATTAAGGAAATAGTTCACCCCAAAAATGAAAATTGCTTTCATTTCGCTCCTCAGATCAAGCACATAAAGAGAAAAGTTTAATTTTTCTTGGATTTTAACTGATGTTGTAAAGCGGTGATTCTCAACTGGTTTGGCCATGGGACCCCACATTTACCCATGGCCGTTAAAGGGATAGTTCATAATTTTTTATTTATTTATGTCATTAATTGCTCACCCTCATGTCGTTCCAAACCCGTAAGACCTTCGTTCATCTTTGGAAATCAAATTAAGATATTTTTAATGAAATCTGAGAGCTTTCTGATCCCTCAACGTCATTGCAACTTTCAAGGCCCAATAAGGTAGTAAATACATCATTAAAATAAAAATAAAAACATTTAAAAAAACATAAAATAAAAATATTTTATAATAATTTGCTTAATTTTAGCATTTACTCTCCCTTTCGAGTGTCATGGCAAAGCATGTTTGGACATATCCCACCCCAGTTTCAGTTAAATTTAAGTTTGTCTAAATTAAAAGAAACAAGTTCATGAAACTCAAAACAATGAAACAATTCAGATTACTTAAAATGTGTCAGTTTCGTGAACTCAAAAAAAAAAAAAAAAGTTCTAAATACTCATAAAAGTGAATTTTATTGAACTAATTTGTTTCATTTAAGTTTACCCTACTCAAACCAATTAATTATTGTGATCCTTAGGGTTTAAAGTGTGACACAGGAGTGAAACCTCCAACACTATATTGGTCAATGTTTCAGTCTCATCGACAGACCTTTAAACAACATTTCAGAAAACTTGTAATGCCTTAATGGACTGCGATTAATAAACTGGGAGAAGTATGGAAATCTCTATTAGTTTTTTCATTCAGATGCTAAAGGCTCAGATTTTGCATGAAAACCTGTTAAAAACGCGCCGCCTGTCACGCTAACACCATACAGCGCTTGTTATTGTGAATCAGGGAATTGTGCTAATCAGGATTGAATTTCGCCGTGTGCACCGGTGTGATATTCCATTAAAGAAGCGGAGAGACGTGGAGGAATTTGTTTTGGAAGCGGTGGTGTGACATTTCTTTAATTGTGAGAAAGGAGGAGAGATCTCACGATGTGATTGAGCACTTGTATTACCCTAATTTGCTTCTCAGTCAGATGGCAGTGCGTTATCGCCCGAGGATGTGCCACTAATTTGCTGTTGGGGGATATTTCTCTGTCAGTGCCTTGTGTTCTTTATCAATAGGCACCGATGAAGTTCCTTCTAAACATGACAAGTTGAAGCCTAAACTGAGAGTATGTGAAGGCAGTCTTTAGTCTTCAGTCCGGTTTCCCTGCTGCATTATGTCTCGTAATGGGAAGATGTGTGCCAATGCATATCACCCGCCCGCCACACATTTTTCCCCATTTTCAATTTGAATATCATTAACCAATAAGTCAATTTTTTGAGCATTTTAATTAATATCTTAATGAATTCCGTTGCAGTATGTCCTGTTTGGGTGAGGGAGATATTCATGGTTAATAAAATTTACTTTCATTTCCAAATGAAAGCGCTCGTGTAGTTCCATCTTTGCTTTCGCTGCAGAGCATTTGGAGCGTTGCCCGCACACAAAACTTTAATTCATTGTTTAAATAGCACCATCCAATTAGTTAGTCGTTTTCCGCTATATTTATGTCATTTGCATAATTAAATAAGGTCATTAATGATTGTAGTCTTATTAATTCTGTATTTATTTGAAGAGCATAATTTTTGTCATTTTTTCCTCAAGCTTATTTTATAAGGCAATAAAAGGAATTCCAACGGCTTAAAACACAGGAAGTGTGTGTGTGTGTGTGTGTGTGTGTGTGTGTGTGTGTGTACACGTAAAATGTATAGCAGCGTATATACAGTACAGACAATGCAAAAAGTTTTTGTACACTTCAGTCCCACTTAAAAATATGTACATTTAATTTCATTTAATAACCAAGTGGCATCTATAAACAATTGAAAAAACTATTTTATTGTCATATTGAACCGTATGTACTATTAAAAAGCTTTTGAACAATACTGTTTTTGAATCCAACAGAACCAAGCCTGCACTTATTTGATCAAAAATACAGTAAATATTGTGAAATATTATTACAATTTAAAATAGCTGTTTTCTATGTAAATATAGTGAAATGTAATTTATTCCTGTGATCAAAGCTGGATTTTCAGCATCGTTACTCCAGTCTTCAGTGTCACATGATCCTTCAGAAATCACTCTAATATGAGGATTTGATGCTCAAGAAACATTTCTGATTGTTATTAATTTTGAAAACTGTTGTCCTGCTTCATAATTTTTTGTAAACTCTTTTTTTTCACATTTTTTCAGGACTTTTTTTGATTATTAGAACATGTAAAAGAATAGCATTTACTTTAAATAGAAGTCTTTACTGTCACTTTTGATCAATTTAATGCATCCTTGCCGAGTAAAAGTATTAATTTAATAAGAAAATAAAAATTCTCACTGATCTCAAAGTTTTGAATAGTATAGTGTATCTATTATATCATTTTTTTATTCAAAATATTTTCACATTTAAAGATATGAAACAATAAATATATTCTTCAAAATTAAGACAAAAGGTCTCTTGTTGTCAACATTTCTGTAGTGTGTTCATGCCAGTAAGGCAGGAGGAAACCTGGAGAATCATTTGTTAATCTAAAATGATATTTAGACATTTTTAAGTGTGACTTAAGTGTCCAAAAACCTTTTTTGGAGACACATATAATCCTGCACAGCCTTGTGACAATTAAAGTGTGCAAACTGCATTCTGAAATTCACAATTCTTAAATTTATCATTTAAATATATAACACTAAAAACATTTAAGACTGGATCCACCAGAAGCTTTAGCACTGTTATGACAGGCGGTTGACACAGATTGGCTGCCGCTTGTGTTTTTCACCTCTAGTCTGCACAAAGTTCAACAACTTTTCTCAACTTTTTGACACTCGCATCACATTTTCAATTGCCAAGGCTGTTGATAGCTTTTGGAAATGACACAAAATCTTCTGTAAATCAGCCAAGTGGACAGTTATCGATGACAATAATCTGATTTATCGGCCTGGCTGATGTATCGGTCTGTCATTAAAAGGAATATTTCATTATCCCACGTTGACTCGAGCAAGCTATCCTGATGTTTGACAGACGAAAGCCACAATAACCACATTCACTCTCCTGACCTTTGCATGGGCCACACGCATTCAAATCCATTAGACAATAATGTGAATTCACAAAGGCCAGTTAGCTGCCTAATCTTGGGAAAAACTATCATGATGCAGTTAAGATTTTGCTGACAAGTCAATGATCCAATGGATACAAACATTTTTTTATATTAACACGGAGATAATTCTATTTTCGATGAGATTTATGGTTTATTCTGCATGATGATTATGAAACGGGTCTGGTGAGCTTTTCATTTCTGTTTGTCTGTCCATCTGAACCCTCAATGGATATCGATCTGTTTACCCCAGATCTCTTAATACAGACATGGGCGATGTGAAACCGATATATGTGTCGATTCTATCAAGTTGACCTGAGAGATAGAGGCTAAGATCCATCACGCTTAGCAAACATTGACTAAATGACATTATGAAACTCTGTGTAGTAAAAATAGAGATTCAATCCATATTGTCTCAGACTTCACTGAACAAACCAGGATAATATCGCATAAAACAGTTGAGAATAAAGCTGCGTTTCCATCCCATGTGTTCAAGAGAATAAAATCGTCACTTCCTATGAAGTTGGTGCAAAATATCTGTAATAAAAATGCAAGCCACTAGCCGCGTTTCCATTATCCTTCAAATTGCGCAAATTGAAATTGCGAATTGAAAATCTGCTTAATGGAAACACGTCAATTTCGCAAAAACTCGCATTTATCGCAAAAAAGTTTTTCCGCTCGCATGAGGTGGTTTATCAGACAATTCGAAAAAGAAATATTTCGCAAAACTGCAATGGAAACCGTTTTAGCGCATTTACAGGTCACCTGACGTAGATGACGCGGTGTGTTTGGACAGAATACGAGACAGAGTTCTTTATTACATTCATATAAGACAAAAGAATTACAGGAATAATGGATTCTAAACCTCAAATAAATGCCACAATCAAGACCTCGAAGCAAATCTGAGGGAGAAACACCCAGAAACTCCTCATATGTGCCGCTCACAGGTATAATAAGGGTCGTTCCTTACCATTAATGCTTGGATAACACACACACCTCTCCTTTGATTAATAATAATGGCCAGTGCAGTGGCTGGGATATACATAAACCTACCAACGTCCATCGCCATGATTTTTGGAATGATTTTACTGATCGCGAGAGGAAAAAATGAAGTTTTAGTCGCATAACATCGGTTAATGGAAACGCCGTCATTTCGAAATAGTTTTTTGTCGACATTTAGAAAAAATCGCAAAAGTTTTGCGCAAATCTGTAATGGAAACTCGCCTAAATGAGTCAATGGCTCAGAGCACGCAGACGAAACGCATTAAACTATATCTAGCGTTCGGATGCTGGTGTTTGTGAGCGCAATCGTGTGAGACGCTTCTTAAACCAAATCATTCTGATCACTGACTTTGACTCAGGAATTTCAGAAACACCAAACCAACATTTGAAATGCTGTGATGCGATTGGTCCGCTGGTTAAACCAGTTATCCAATCATATTCACTGTTGAGGCAAAGTCACGTGATTGTTTTGTTCCACATCGAGGAATTTATTCTGTAAATGTGTTTCCATCCTACTTTATGCGCATGTCTTCTTATAGGAGAATTTTTTTATCTGCCTCAGTTGAGTGCATATGTTTTTTAATGTGCATTTTTAGAAGTGATGCATCGCATATCTTGGCGTTTCCATCCATCGTTTGTTTATGCATTATCCGAGCATAAAAATAGGGGGATGGAAACATAACTAGTGAGTGTTTAATGTCAAAATGGGTGAGTAGTTTGTGCTTTTATTCTATGTTGCTTTATTATAAATGTTAATGGATTTGAACAGTTTTGAAATCAACATCAAGATTTTAGGTTGAAATATATGTGAATGCATAAATAAAACGTTATATTTTAGGTTTTTAAAAGGGTTGTTCAGCTAAAAATGAATATTGTCATTGTTTTTTCTTCTCGCCATCATTTTCTTTTGTTTATGTTGCTTTAAAAAAGTCTTAATATGTAGTTTAAGCATGTTTTTTTTTCTTTTTTTTTTTCATCCACATCAGGATTTTAGGTTCAAATTAATGCGAATGCATAAAGAAAAGAGGGATATTGTCATTGTTTTCTCACCCTCATGTTGTTCCATAGCTTATTATCTTCAGTGAAACACAAAAGAAAATATTTAGAAAAATCCTTTATCTTGTATCTCTTTGATCTTCATTGTATGGCCAAAAAAACACTGAATATCTTCTTTTGTGTTGCACAGAGGAACAAAGTTTCACTATTTTAATCACCCTTTTTTCCTTCATCTTCTCTAGCTGATTTGGCAAATGCATTTTTTTGTTTTTATATATAAATAAATACTCAACATAGTATCTCTCAGTTAATATGAGGTCATGAAAATATCCAGTTGCATGGAAGGATTTAATAACGTCGTTTTGCATGTCACATGTCAACTACTCCATGTCATCTACCCTAATAAGTGTGCTGGGTGCTGCAGCCTTACCTAATATTAGCTCATATTTGTCTGCCTGGTCAAAACTGACAAAAACTAGCTTTGGATGTGTCTAGCTTTAATACGCAGACATGTCAAGGAAAATGGATTTGTGGTATTTTCCGGCTTTATTTAAAGCATGCACAGCACAAATGCCAGGAAATCTGGCTTCCAGGCCGAGATCGCAGACGTTGCTTCAGGACAAGCGCATCACAACAGGTTGTGCGTTTGTTTTTGTTTGTTTCAGAGATGATCAGTCATGTGTGGTCATGATGGGTAAAGTTGGGGCAGACAGTTCTTGTCATTGACTTGCTCTCAGTTTGATTTAAATCTGTACACAATCATGCACTCTAGATCCGATCGATTCCTCGGATCGCTGTTTTATGACTATCTGCACTGCCTGGAAAGGTCGATAATGTTTCATTAATCATTTTGTGATTTAATGAGTTGGATTGCATTTCGTTATATGCCACATTTTGAGAATTGGGATTGTTTTGCTAGAAGTATTGCCGGCATGAGCCATAGTTCAAACAATAGTGAATAATATCATTTCATTCAATGTTTCACTGGCTTTTATTTGTCGTCAAAAAGTATAGACTGTGATCTTGGCATGGCAAGTGTTTGTTTGTCTTTTAGTGACGGCAAAATAGTTTCTTGGAAAATGTATTGCGCCGAGGTTGTCCTTTCATAGCTTGTTGGTTCATGTTTATGTATCATTTAATCATCACCTTTGTCTTTCCATTAGGAGAAATAGAAACAAATAAGATAATAAAATATCATACAAGTACAAAGCTATGAAATGAATGTGTATAGCAGCTCAGATCATTTGGTTTGCCAAGAATTAATGATAAATTAATCATGGCATTGTTTCTCATTAAATATATGCATATTTATCATTGATTTTATGTAAATAGTCATATTTTCAAAACGCATGTATTCAAATGACTTAGCATCAGCATAAATACAGTCATAAATCTAGCTGTGGAACGAGCAATAGTCGATTAGTTAAAATGTATGAGATTGATGACATTTATAAACCTGGTTAATGTGTATTTAAAGCATTCAGTTTATTAGTACTATTACAGAAATATCATTCTTGTTCGTTTACGTATGGCTGACAAATACAGTATGCTTCACACTAAGTTTATTAGTGAAAACTGTGTAATCCAAATGCATGGAAATTGTATATGCAATAAAAATACAGAAATCCTACATTTAAACCTAAGTATCTTTTGAGTGTATTGAGATATCTGACTTTTGATGGCAGACTTTGGTATCTTGTTGTTTATTGTTTTATGTTAAAACTGTGTAACCCAAATGGATTGAAATGTTATATGCATTTAAAATACATAAATCTTAAATTTAGCCCTACATATTTTTGAGAGTATTGAGATCTTTGACTTTTGAGATCTCTTCTGAAACTCTGGATGAGATGTTTTATTTCTGAGAGAAACCTCTGAGAAGAATACAACTTCAGCAAAAGTGTTCATTTGCTCTCCATTTAATCTCATTACTGTGTCGTTTGTATCATGTGGACTCTTGTGCGTTTAAACCTGGATGACTTTCTTTCCCCTATTGAACACAAAAGGAGTTTTTTCCATGGAATGGTAATTTATTTCCATATGCAATTACAATGAATGGAGAACAGAGCTTTCAAGCTTTAAAAAGGATGCAAAAGCACCATAAATTGTAAGTCTTGTGAAGCCATACTATGAGGAACAGACCAGAGTTATTCCTGTAATAGCACCTTTAAGCTATTCACAGTAGTGGCCAAAAGTCTGGCAAAGGAAAATTGACGTCTACACACATTATTCAAATATGATCAAATATGTGTTAAAGATTTTGTAAGCATATTGCGTAGTTGTGCTTTAACTGTTTTATTTATGATAATAACGCAATAAAACATGCCAAATTGTGCAGACACACATTTTATTGTCCAGGCTGTCATACAAAGGAATCATGAACAAGAGAGAACCAACAAAATATTAATAATTGATTATGTTGTAGCCTAGTCAATGTATGAATTTTCCAGTCAGCTTTTTGTTTTTCTATGCAATTTCTTTTTTCATAGTAAAACAAACTCTGTAGCTGTAGTTTGCCTTTTTTGCCAAATAAGTTTGTCAGATAGATACCTTAATCAAGTTTAGTTTTGTTCTTCCTTCATATTTAAACCTCATATTTTGATGGTTTAATCAAACTTGTAAGGCCATTAAATACAAATATCCCCTCAGACGTCACTGTTTCCCACTATTGTACATGTTGTGTCACACCATATGAGGTTTCATGTACTTAGCATGACATTAAGCAATGGATGGTTGACATGACATGGCCTTTTTTTTGGTCCAATGTGTCAAAGTTAAGTAAATTATAGAAAAATATGTCAAAAATTGTGGTGATATTGTTCAGAAAGTGCTGTTTTATATGAACATACAGAGCATTCATAGGTTTAATCTTCCATTTTTTCACAATTTTCAGCCAAACCAGAATAAGCTCATATGGCGTGACTGTCCCAAGCACATTTCACAAATTTTGAATTCATTTTCTGTTTATTCAATGATATATTGATATCCCAGATGTCTACTTGTGAGTCTGCATGACTAAAAGTTCAGGCATAATATTTTGAAGCCATCCTTAACTAAAACATTTTGTCCCAAAAATGGATATCATAAGGTGTGACGCCATATTCCTTTTATTTAAACGGGCAATTGTTTGGAGACCTTTGGGGAGTGGGGGTCCTCCTTCTTTCAGGAGGAAGAACAACACCTCAGAAGAACACTGAAAGTTACAATGTGAGTTTTCTCTCTTCATGTTTTCAAAAAAATCAAGTATATCCGGCACTCCTGCTTCAGTTCCCTTTTGCGCTGTCTTTTGGTGTGATGCATTTTACACAAAAATGCCCAAATTAAATTACTTTTCAGTCAATATTACCAGAGCCCGTCTACAGAGAGCCTGGCCACTCCCTATTAAGTCCTATTGTACCGAATTTTGGTTGTAGTTCCACCAGAGTTCCACTGGGGGCGATCGCCCATGAGTGCAGACTGAATGGGAGTCTATGGGGCTAGACGGCTAAATTTGTCTCTTTCACCCGATTGCCGTTGAGAAATCTCAGATATGATTGTAGGTTTTGCAAGTTCAACATGGGTTATAGGTCGAAAGTTGAATGAACGAGTACTTATGTCCTTTCGATTTCTTACAGGTTGAGTTGTTGTTGCCCATAACACGCTAGCATTCTGCTAATGAACGCTGATTGGTCAGTGAAGGACTGATTACGACCAGAGATACCGCTTGATGGTCTTTTAAAACAACAAAACAAAAACTCTTCTAGCACGTGTGTTTGCCTGTGTCAGCTGTGTTGTCGATGCCTCGAGAGAAAAGAAAGTGCAGAGCGCGAAAGCACCAAAGTGACTGAAGGATTGCCGTAAAGCAGTATCTCTAGTCGTACGATGTGTATGACGTCACTGACATTTTAAAAGACTTTTTAAAGCAAATAAGTGACTCTAAAAAAATCTAACACCCAGCAATGTGTGATTTCTTTGCATCTCCTTTCGAATACAACATTCAAATTACTAAACAAAAAATTATATCCTGAGTAAAGTGGATTTTGAGGGGTATAGCGCCATAGACCTCCATTCATTCTGCACTCGTCCTGTGAGCGCCCTCATATGGAACCAGAGTGGAACTGCAACCAGTTCAGAAGCCGGAAGTTTACTGAGAGTGGAACTTCTCCCCTTATTAGACATTCTCTGATATTACCTTTAAAACTATATTGTCATATTGTAGTTAGCATGGTTTTAGCATGTTAGCATAAAAGCACATGCAGCGTGTTGTACATTTGCTCAGTTGTGTCGTGCCTGAAATGTAACGTGTGTTTCTTCTTTACCAGCGTATGTCCAGTAAGCAGCTTTAGTTTGATGTCTGTGGCAGTTGCAGTGAGATAAGCATGTTCTGTAAGTGGATCACAGGAGTAATGAGCATGCTGTACTCAGTGGAGTTAGTGTCATACCCCTCGCGTAACCCGGCTTTAATCACGACAGCATCGGAGGTTTAATTCTGGGCTCTCTCATTACACCGGAGTCAAAGCACTTTCACACCCCAGTTAGTGTCATATTCCAGCGGTGCCGGTGTTGTGTAATGCACTCAAGGAGCGCTAATGTTCTGCCTCGTCGCGGGGCGACCGCACGGTTATTAAATTGCGGGGTTGCACCAGTTGGCCTGAGCCGTTTTGATGGTCCTCTGTTGGGAGATGTGTGCGTTTCGTCGGATAAACATGGCGCCTCTGTTTGCTCTCGCAGACTCTCTGTCTCCCTCCTGCTTATCCTCACGGCATCCAACAGCGCGCAAATGCAATCAAACACATTTACTGCATTCACACACACACACACACACACACACTGTTGAAGAAACATGGACATTTCTCAGACGTGATCAGTTTTCACAATTACAATGATGTCATAGTCTTGACATTTTTTTGTACTGTTTAAGAAGTCGTATCTGTTTTGAAGAGTGAATAACACACGTTAGAACATAATATAGCCTACAAGTCTTTTATTTAGAAATGCATCAGTAGCGTAATTTTGGCCAATGTCATTCAAAAGTTTGAGGTCGGCACGAATTGCTCACCAAGGCTGTATTTATTTAAAGAAAAATACAGTAATATTGTGAAATATTATTACAATTTAAAATACCTGTTATATATTGTAATATATTTTAAAATGTAATATATTCCTGTGATCAAAGCTGAATTTTCAGCATCAGTCTTCAGAGTCACATGATCCTTCAGAAATCATTATTATATGATGATTTGATGCTCAAGAAACATTTATGATTGTTATGTTTTTGATAATTATGTTGAAAACAGTTATGCTGCTTCATATTTTTGTGGAAACAGTCATAATTCTTCAGGATTCTTGAAAAGAAAATTAAAAAGTACAGCGTTAATTAAAATATATATATTTCTCAATACAGGTTTTTATTTTATTTCGCCTGACCGATTGACACATAGTTTGCTTTGCTTTCTTGCCTTAAAAACAACCTGAATGGGTTAACGCATAAACCACACAGAAATCATGACATTAATCATCAATAATTATTTCAAGATGTCGACATCCCTAATAAATATTTAAATTGGAATGCATTTTTTTCTTTCCAAGTACCCTGCAAGCGGCTGATGTACCCCCGGATGGGAACGGCTGTTTTAGAAAGTGTGTGTCATGCTTCTCCGGTGACATACAGAGCTCAACAAGGTTTTCTTTCAGCCCACGCCGAGATCTATGTTTGAAAAAGTGCTTCTTTATATGTTGGATGTGATGCCAGCAGTTCTTAAACCACCAACTGTTATTTTACCCAGAAAGTTGGCAAAAAGGTCTGAATCCATAATAAAGAAGCACCAGGCATCGCAACGAGAAACCCAGAAATGTGTAATATAGCGGAACAACAGACGTTGCTATTCGATTTCTCTGTGGACCCGCTAGTTAGTGGGAAAACAGTAGGTAATTTACTCCGTTTTTTTTTTTTTTTTTTACCAGGGTTGTGTGAGAAATCATAAACATGCTCAATTCTGACAGGATTAAAATGGCAAAGTACAGTATGTCTCTGCAACACTAATTTACCTGAATCCTCAGGGAAAACCAGTCTTGTCCGACTAGGGCTTAGAGAGCAAAATAAAACCCATCTGCTGGTTTCTGGCGGTCTTCTGGGACGGTTACTAAAGCTGGGATGTTCTGGTGGAGACGAGACCTGGCTTATCCCTCATCTCCCTGTGTAATACGAGCCCGTCTGTTCTCATGGAGGTTAATGGGAATGACACGAATATTAAAACCGCCATTATTGCTAAGCCTGTGAGATGTGTTTGAGTTTGACACGAGGAAAGCAGGCACCAGGGTCACGCTCTCGGTCGGGTCGCTGACTTCCACCATCGCCTCTTAGACGTGATGAACATCCAGACTTAAGATTCATTCAGAATCATAACACCTCCTGCAAATTGCTCATGACAAAGTCAGCAGCGTTGAGGCTGTAGTGTCCCTACATGGAAGAGAATTAATCAAGGAAACTTCAACCTTCTGGCTAATCAGAGATGATATTAGTCAAGCTGAACGTGATGCACGCTTAAAGGAATACTTCACATAGCAGTTCCATCATTATGACATTTACTCACCATCATGTTGTTTGAAACTCATATGCCTTTTCTTTGCAGAATCAATGAGCTCCAAAAATGACAAAAGCATCATGAACAGGCTAAAATTTGGTTTGTTATTGGCTGAAAATGATCTCAAATTTTGTTCTCCACATAGCAATTGGTGTATAACCAATGGTTTCAATGATATCAGACCTTTCAGATCTAAAAGTGGATGTAATTTAGAAGAAGTATCAATGGAGGTAAATAACTAATTTTCACACATACTTCACTATTGTTCAATAGTTTGTTTTTGAAAGAAGTCTCTTTCTCTCTCAAAATACAGTAAAAACAGTAATATGTTAAACAGTTATGGCAAAGCTGGATTTTCAGCATCGTTACTCCAGTCTTCAGTGTCACATGATCCTTCAGAAATCATTCTAATATGATGATTTGTTGCTCAAGAAACAGTGTTGAAAACAGTTGAGCTGAATCATATTTTTGGTGATTTTTTTCAGGATTCTTTGATGAATAGAAAGTTCAAAGGATTTATTTGAAATAGAATATTTTGTGACATCCTAACTGTCACTTTTAATTAATGTATCCTTGCTGAATCAAAGTATTAATTTCTTTAAAAAAAGAAAAAGAAAAAAATGGTAGTGCTATTATATGACTTCAGAAGAATTCTGATATATTGCCAATATATTTTATAAGTCATATGGACTACATTAGTGGCCAAAAGTGACGACGATTATTGCCAGTGTTGGGTGTAATGCTTTACTAAGTAATTCATTACTATTAAATAATATTTTCCCTTGAAAAGTAAAGGGATTACTCTTAATTTTTCAGTAATTTTATTACAATTACTTCTGATGTAATTGCATTAAATACTGTATAGACTATATAACAATTCTATAATGGATTTAGCATCAAAATTTGACATCTAATGTTAATGTATGTTTTTTTTAATGTAACCTTCTCCCTTTGAATACTTTTGTCAGTTCAATAATATTTTATGCAATTTAATTTTATTTAATTGAAAGAATTAAAAGAGCAGTTTCATGACTATTCTTGTATTGTTCAACTGGTTGAGGTTGACAAGAGATTTAGAAAGTATTACTAATTAACTACTAATTTGTAATAATGCAATACTTTATAGAGAGAGTGATTAGTACAGTAATCTAATTACATTGATTAAAGGGGTGGTATAATGCCCTTTTCACAAGATGTAAAATAAGTCTCTGATGTCCCCAGAGTGTGTGTGTGAAGTTTTAGCTCAAAATACCCCACAGATATTTTTATATAGCATGTTAAAGTCGTCACTTTTTGTGTCTGTTCCTTTAAATGCAAATGAGCTGCTGCTCCCAGCACAGAGGGCGGAGCTTCAACAGCATGCACTCACAACATTTCAAAACCTTTTAGCCTTTTATGTTCAAACCGGAGTCAGACAATGATGGAGAGACTCAAGAAGAAGTGACAACATGTAGAAGCAACAGGACATTTCTGAATGTTTAGTTGATGAATTTATGTAGCTTATGTGTAGTTATCTTCTAGTCAATGATTAGCATATTCTGTCTTGATAATCTATAAATCGTGTTCAGTGGGCGGGGTTTATGTAAATTTTAGGGTTGGTGATGTCACTAACCCGGGAGGAATGTGGTGTAGTCTCTACCAGCCGTTTGTTGTAGTCCTTAAAAGCAATTGCTTTAAAATAAAATATCTCCCTTTGCTTTGAACTTTGAGCGTTGTAACTTTGCAGATGTTGTTTATGCTCAAACAGCAACATTACACACTAACTAAAGTTAGAAGAGTGAAATCATAATCAACCACCCCTTTAAGATGTAATTAGTAACTAGTAATTAAGTACTTTTTTAGAGTAACTTGATAGAAGTAGAGTAACTTGCTTGAAGTGATTTGTTTTATTTGTGATAATAACGCAATGAAACATGACAAATTGTGCAGAAATCAGTTTTGGCTAGGATGTCATGCAAACACATTATGAGAGAACCAACGAAAATATTAATAACTGATTATGCTGTAGTCAATGTATGCTTTTTCCTGTCAGCTTTTTTGTTTTTCTGTGCATTTTTTAAAACCTGTAGGTGTAGTTTTTCTAAAAGAATTTTGTCAGATAAATATCTTAACCCAAGTAAGTGTTTTATTCTTCCTATAACTCGTATTATTGGCAGTTCGACGTGTTTTTGAAAGAACAGTGATATTGTGAAATATCTAATTTTCTGTTATAGCACAGCTGGATTTTCAGCATCATTACTCCAGTCTTCAGCGCCAGCCGTGTCGGGTCTCGTATTCTTTGGACTGGGTTAAACTCCCGCCCCTTCAGAAGAGCATCATAAACCCCCGCAGGACCTCGGCTGCGATTCCTTTCCTCTTTCTCACCGCACGCCTCCAGTCGTATCGCAGTTCCTCTTTCTCACCGCACGCCTCCAGTCGTATCGCAGTTCCAGCCGATGCTTAAAAATTCATGTGTGTGGATTTTGGGTCATTAAAGAGCAATCACTTGGGTTTCTTTAATGAAATCCAATATTCATGAAAATGGATTTTTCTTGGCCTGTTTTTTCTTTTCTCGTGGTCCTTGGCTGTGTTTGCATGCATTTGTTGGGTTTGGTTAAGAATAGCAAAGGTTAATGGCATCCTGTATCGTGGGGCCAATTATTGCACGAGTTGGCAGCAAAGACGGCTAATCACCTGATGCTTGACGCCGCGGGTTCGCCGCCTACGGTTCGAGGCATGAACCGCGCGTCCAGTTCCACTGTACTTATTCACTGTACTTTCCTCTTGAATAAAAATCAGCCAGGTTTGTGCAAGAGTGGCACTGCAGTATTGTGAGCTGTGGCTGCTACTGACTTTAATTAGTTGGAGTAGTTATTGTCAGCTTCAGGTGGCACTGCCAGGCACCTTGAATGCAATATAAGTCGGTTTGGATAAAAGCATCTGCCAAATGCATAAATGTAAGCAGTTTAAAATTGGCAGATCCAATTTGGTTAGTTAGTTTCTATGCAATTTCTTTAACCGTTTAGAAATGAATTGCATAGAAAACACCTATGTTACCATTATTTGAAGATTTTTTCCTACCAGTCTATTAAAGTCTGCATGAAACAGAAGTTGTGAAAGTCTTTTCTTCCCTATTGTGACGTATATCTGAGTGAAACGGCTTCTCAAACAAGAACAAATGCAGGGCGGGGCTTAATTATGTCAATGGGGAATTGATTGGATGGTTGTGGTTTGCTATTGGTGGATCTCATGTGATTGACAGGTTGCCCCGCCCTCGTCATCAGAGCTGCAAGAGGGAGGGGAAGTTATTCTGATTCAAGATTACCAGGAACATGATTTAAAAAAGAATAATGATGTGCACGGATAAATCATTTATAATAAATACTCCAATATTCCATATAAAAATAAGAATTGTCAACTGTAATTTCATAGTGACTTTAACGCCTAAAATGTGCGCAAAAACTCGCTTTCAATGGCGATTCTTAGCAAAAATAAGCTTCCAAGACTAAATAAGAGCTAAAAGTGTGTTGTTTTTCCCATTTTAAGCATGCAGAAAATAAAAACAAATATCATGAGATTTGTGATGCAAGATGCGTGTGAATGCAAGATGAAGACGGTAAAAAGCAAGTCTTTGAAACGCGAACTGAGCAAAAGCTCCATCATAATGATTCCAAAATACACATAATGGCAATAAACAATGACATCCAACTGGGTGCGAATATTGACTAAAGAGTTTGAAATTCATAGCGGCCGTTTTCTCAAAGCCGTGCCAATAATTACAGCTCCCTTTTCTGCTATTAAACACAGTTTTTGTCTTGTCTTTTACCGACTGCTGAAGTGCAGATCCATATTGATAGTTCCTGCGGTGGCTTGCGTTGGCTTATGGCTGCTCGGCGTTTTGTTGTAGTATGTTATAGCACAATTACATACTTCAGTGAAGCACGGAGGGTGATCTTCTCTCTGTGTGTCTGATTATGTTTTATTACAGTCGTTTTTCATTTGTCGTCGTCCGAGACCGTATCGCTGGGCGGACCGGAGAGACTCTCAGAGCAGCGGTCCACACTTTCTCTGCGTCTCTCTCTTTTTCTATGCTCTTTTTCGCTCTGTTTTTCCAGCCTGTAGGTATTCTGTGCCCACATATCTTTTTCCTCGCGTTCGGTTTCTCCCAGGCCACATTGGCGGTGGTGAGGCCAAGAGAAGGCCATGCAGCGCTGCACAGCATGGGGCTTTTGGAGTGCAAATGCAGAGGTAGAGAAAAGAGCACAGAAAATGTGTGTGTGTGTTTGTGTATTATGCATGAAATGAAGTGTGTAGCCACGCACATGTGTGTCAGTGAGATAGAGAGCAGCGGTCCTCAACTGGTCGGTTGCAACCCAAAAATGGGTTGCGTGTCTTTTCTGATGGGTTCACGTACTGTAGGGAAAAACACAATGCTAAATGCAGTAATACTAACATATAATGGTGCATTGCTAGGATAACAAAACAAGCTTAAAATAGGCTCTCCTAAAATAGGGTTCAACAAAACACCTAGACTAGCTGTGCGCCTCTTGTTGTAAGCTGCACTCAAGCACTTTTTACAGCCTCGAGATGTTCCCTTCGTCATTTTATGAAATCAAATTGCATTTAAAAATGGATTTTTACAGTGCATTTGGTAAATCAGAGCTATACAATAAACTGTTTTTAAAATAACACCATGCACAACACAAAGTGTTTATCCGGTGTACAAAAGGCTGTAGACAAAAAACTTGCACTGATGCTGTAATGCACAATTTCACTGTGCATCTGTGTTTTTTTTAATGTACTTACCAATGTTAACCTCGTAACTTATGTCACTGTTGATCACATTTGGGTTATTTTCACTAACTAAGGGCACGTTTGCACAAGAACGATGCACTAAAAATGGACGTTTTCCCTAGCCTCGTTCACAGGGATCCACGAAAATGACTAAAAACACTGTTTTATGCATGCCTGAAAGAAACTCTACGCGCCTGTGGACATTCTTCTACAGAGCAAAACAATCAAGGTAGCGAAAGCATTGGGTAATTTTGTCAATCTTAAACTCATGTCACAGTGTACCCTCTTTTTAAGTCCACAATTGTTGTTTGACGTCACCGTTTTCACATTTGTGTAGTTTACATGGAAACGATAATGGTATCGTTTTCAAAAGTTTGCATTTTCAGGTCCCCAAAACGCATTGTCGTGTAAGGGTGTGTTCACACTTGGCATGTTTGGTTGGATTAAATTTCTCATTATAGTCGTGATGTTGCCCATCACAGTTCAGTAGAGGAGTCAGAACCGCGTCTCCTCGCAGCAGATCTTCATTTGTGTGTGTGACGGAGGGATTCCTGACGCTGTTTTGACTCCTTTAAACACTTTATAAGCTCTTCACAAGCTGGTCAAAATATCATCATATGTCGGCTACACACATACAACGAGTTGAAAAATATACGTAATAAAAGCCGGCCAATCAGTATCTTTAGGTTCTGTGTTAAAATGCCAATGTGAACGCTAAGTGGACCTTTTTTTTTCACAAACTAAAAGTGCAAACAAACCCTAAATGAATGGCCAAAATGCATTAAAAGTGTTCCCGTTTTTGTTGAAAACTAACCATGAATGAATACAAGCTGTATACACATAAAAATTTAAATAAACGAATTAAAATGACAGAAGCATGGTGGATGATGTATCAGTCTTTATGGCAGAATAACGTAAGAAGCAGCCCGGAGAAAGTCTCTCTCATTGCTGTGCTGCCGGCGGTCGTGTCGGAGGAAGGCGATGTAGAGGTCGTTTTAGGATAACCACCTGTTCAGAGTCAGAAGTTACACACAAGTTACACACAGCCGCCTCGGGCCTGTCTCTTCATCTCCCATGTCTCTCTGTCTGTAGTCTGGAGGAATAAAGCCATCACGCCTCCACGGAAAGCCACCCACCGCCCTATTAACAAGTACATTCTAATTGGCTGCGAGCGCTGACAGGCAGTCGACGGCTCTATGAGAGGAATATGCTATAAATAAATTCAGCGGGAGACGCTGGCCCCGGAAGCAGACGGAAACACACAACCGAAGGACAGAAAGCTGCATAAATCAGCCGCCACACCATCCTGCAGTGTTTTTGGTGTGTGTGTGTGTGTGTGTTGTTGTTATTATTATAACTTGTCATGCTGTATCTTAGTGGTTATCCGCTGAATTTTCTGAAATGACCCAGTTTTTGCATTGTACATCAAGTGGCTGATGAACTGGCAGCTGTTTTGTATTATTGTAGCTGGTTTAAGCTGGACATACAGTATATGATACATATATATATATATATATATATATATATATATATATATATATATATATATATATATATATATATATATATATATATATATATATATATATATATGTATGTATGTATTATGTATATGTATATATGTGTATATATGAAGACTTCAGATGCAAAAGCCTCTAAGTGCCCTCTGAAATTTTCTTCTAAAATGATCATTTTTATCAAGCTTGTATGTTTATGTTCAGTTTTTTCACTTTAATGGCAATGAAAATTACCTATTAATTGACATTGAAGTGAAATTATTGAACCTAAATATACGAGCTTGATAAAAATTATCATTTTAGAAGAAAATTTCAGAGGGCACTTAGAGGCTTTTGCATCTGAAGTCTTCATATATACACACACATATATGTAATGTTTACTATTATTTTTTTATTTTATTTATGCAGCTGTGGAAATGTTTTGCGTCTATATGATTAATTTATACTGTATACATATATTTCGTTGACATTTTGTAGGATAAAAAAATGGATATACTTTGTTGTTTTCTATGTTTAACATTATAGGTTACAATATTATAAAAATATAAAAGGTAGTTTACCTTTTAGGTTTGGTATCCCCCCCCCACCACCATTTTTAATCCCCCTTTGCCTTCACTACACAGTAAAACAACGCAGTGTCAAATTAACACTTAAAGTGTTCATTTTAACACTACTCCGGATCATATATGGTCCCAATCTGTCTAGTGTAAAAAGTACACTGTTTGTAGTGTTTAATTTACAGTGTTAATATACATGTAGCACCTTACAGTGTAGAAAAAATACTAGTTAACAAATGACTGAAACTATAGTTGATTTTAAATGGTCCTGTGGTGGCATGAGTTTTAACATATCTCTTGATGAATATGAGGTCATTAAAGCTGCATACATAATAATAATGATGACAGCAACATATCATGTCACACTGCACGGCATTTCAACTATCCAAATAAACACTCACCAGAATAACACATGGAACAAACATTGCGTTCACCATTTAAATGATGGATGAATTTGAGCCAGAATACCGTAGTTTGATTGAACACACAGCCTTTGACATCAACAGCTATAACACATATGGGAAGCATTTTATCCTCCATTTGTTGATCGCCCATTTATTTTGCTAGTCAAACTATGCACAATTTAGTTGGTAGTTATTTGCATTAGCATTGTTCTTCCCCAGCCGTCCGTGACCCATCAGAACAGACGTGAACCAACCCACCTTTTTCTGATCTTTCCGAGCTAAACGCGAACAGAGAAATTGAATTAAAAAATGCTTTTTTATATCTCCAGTGTGTGTGATAAATAAAATTGTCAAAATCTGTCAACAGCTAGACTACCTCACACACACACACACACACACAGCTCCGCTCTAGATTGAAATCTGGAAACCCATTTGCTTTCTTCCTTTTCTCCCCTTAGCCAGGCCACGTCAGGCAGTCGGCACACGTTTCTCCACACATTTCCTCCTTCACTATTGTGCCTTTCCTCTTCCCTCTCTCTCTCTTTATATCCCCTTACCGTCTGCTGCAAGGTCTGTGGAGAATTTGGCCAAATTACCTGTCATAGCTGCAGTTACGTGTAAATAAGGCAGGAATGTGAGTCGCTTTGTGTCTCTTTCTCTCTCCCGTTATCCTACCATCCCTCTCTCTGCCTCACATCTCTCCGTTTCTCTGGCCATTTTCTCTGGCCATCCTTTTTTTTTGTCCTAAGACGAAGATGTCAGTCTCTGTCATATTTACTGTACATCATCCTGTGAAAACACACTGTGTAGCCCAACTCTGAAACGGGACTGTTATTTAGTAGAGGATCCCGAGCGAATTAGAAATTACCGCCGCTTTCCCATGTTTTTCCAATCGGATAGAGAGCATGTAAGGATCAGGGCACATGTATAGTTCTTGTGATCATGTGTTGTGAGCACAAGCACAAGCTGAACATTTTACTGCTCATATGTTCCCCTTGTACAAGGCTTTTTTTGACATTCAGTTAGAATATAGAGTATATATGTGTACAGTATGTGTAGTCTGTATATGTGTAATATTAGGGATGTCGACGTTAACGTGGTGTGGTAGATTTTTACGTACCAGGAACCTAATTATTCGATTCTGAGATCGACTAATTTTGACTGACAAAATTCCAGCCACCGGAAACACTAACTGATAAAGTGAGTCATACAAAACCTTTCTTTTTAGTAAACTCTGTGTACACAAACACTTCTCAATGCTGGAGTTCATGTGTAGAGCCTCTGGTGATATTTCCAGCACAGTTTCATGTTGTGTCGAGCCGCATTAGTGTTTTAAAATAGCGATTTTGATGCTATCATAGAAGTGCCGAGTTTTGGCGAGAGTTGCCCTTTAATAATCTTTATACTCTAGCTCTGCGTCTACAGTCGACAACTGGCTTCGAGTTTTCTAACCCTAACTGTGCAGCAATAATAACCGACAGATTTCAGACAATGCCTTCGAATATGCTTTAATCACGACCGGAGGATCTCAGACAAATTTCAAAGAGAATCCCACCAGCAAAAGAAATACAACAGTTTTTATTGAATAGGAGCATGGCAAACATGACATGAAAATTCCCTACAATTTGATTGGTTCTTCATTATGCAAACCCTTCTGTTACTAGGTAGGAGCAAACTTACATCTAAAATCATTAGAAAAAATAGAAAAGGGTTAGAAGTTCATTTGATTACTCAATATGTCATGAGACTATTCTAGACAGTATATTTTGGATATTGTCTAGCCAGCATCTCAGAATTTTCCACTGGTTTCGACACAATCTTCAGAGTACATTTTGTTCAAGTGTTATAGGCCTGAAGGAGAAGTAAGGTTAGATGTTAGTATTATGATTAGTTTGATATACAGTTTACCCTTATATTCATTAAAAAATCCATCACAGCGTTAACGTGATTAATTCAAAATCGTTAAAGCATTAAAATAATTTAATGCAAATAAATGACTGAAGCTTGCAAATTTCTTTTCAAGTGGTGTGCTTTTGGTCCTCCTTAGTGTCAAAATCAGTTAAATCATGTAACGTGAAAATGTCGTAAAATGCAGTCCACCGTGGGACGTGCTTTCTGTGAGCGCATTCCTCAGGAACGTCCCGAAACGCTCAGTTACAGACATGTCTTCAGTGAACATAAACACTTGAGACAGAAATCTTCACTGAACAACTTTAGTAGCTTTAATAGGAATCACTGTAGGCCTAATTTAATAATACAGTAAAGAGTATTTTGAAGTGATTTTATTGACTAGAAAAATAAGCTGACCTTTCATGTCAGAATAAGCTGTGCTGTGTTTTAGTTTTGGGAATCAATTGAAATTGCTGAAATTGTTCGACCTGATGGTTAACTCTGCTGGATATAGCAAATAATGACAAAATAAACATGTTAAACAAGATCAATTGCGTATGCTTAATTTCACGATTAGTCATTTCACGATACAGTGTATATATATATGTATATATATATGTATATATATATATATATATATATATATATATATATATATATATATATATATATATATATATACATATATATATACAGATATACATGCATACATACATGCATACATGCATGCATACATGCATGCATACATACATACACTATATATGTCTACAATCTAAGAAGGAGATTTTATTTTAAGATCTCTATTTCCTCTCCATTAATCTCATTACTCTAAGGAGAAGCAATTGAGCTATGAAAAATATCTCATTTGTGATATCTCTGTCCTATAGCATGACCTCTCCCACTTAACTTTAAACTTAAATCTCGTTTATCCTTAAAGGTGAAGTGTGTAATTTTGGTATCATCAAGCAGAACACCCATGCGGTCAGGCATTGGTCAGCAAAACGGGTAAATCTACCATAAAACCCACTTCCATTGGTCGATTCACCGTTGGTTTGTTCTTCAACTTCAAGTTCCTCTAGTGGCGCAGCGATTTCACACTTCACCTTTAAGCGTGTTTGTGGTGTAATTGTGGGGTCATATGGCCCTAATTCAGGATTTTAACTTCTTTCCTTTTCAAGATTTGCTGTGGGTGTGTGTGTGGCTTCCATCCGGCACAGGTGCTCAACGCTAGAGTTCAATTTCCAGGTTGTAAGGTGTAATCACTCCTTGCTCAAGGGTTGCAGGTGCAATGGGAATGATTTGGGAGCCGGGATGGAAGGAGCCGCGGGAGGGAGCGTACGAGAGCCCTGGGAGCAACAGCCCAATCCTCTGAGATTTATTGAGTCCACCCTCTAAAATCACAAGCCAACAGCGTCGTGTCATCCTGATAAATGTGGAGGGGTGTTTGGGTTATTTCTGGGCCCTTTAAGACGCCGCCGGGGAGCAAACACTCTGGCAACCTTCCTAATTCAAGGACTGTGGTTTTAAAAAGTGACCTACTTCATTCTTCAAAGACCACCGTCTCTCTCGCTGTCTTCGCGCAGCGGATCAGAGATCTGACTGAGAGAGAGAGAGAGAGAGAGAGAGAGAGAGAGAGAGAGAGAGAGAGAGAAGTGCAGATCACAAACCGGTCTGTGTTTACAGAGAGTAGCCGTGTTTCGGGCATGAAAGGCTGCGAGTTAAATTCACTGAACACTTCTGCAGTATTTAGTGCAAAAACATGCATCCTATTCACTTACAGTCGAACGACACGCTGATTTAATGTTAACTTGAATTATTTTTTGTACATTTTTTTCTTCTCTTTTCTTTTTTAGAGAAGTATGGCTCACAAATCTTTCTGAGGGTAGTCTGTGAGGTAAATTCACTAACCAGTGGTGCAGTATTTGCGAAAACATGCATCCTACTAACTGCCTGCGCAATTTATTTTTATTTTATTTTATTTTATTTTATTTTATTTTATTTTTCAGGTAATCTCAAAACATTTGGCCAAATATCAATCTAGCTCTAATATAGAGTTAAATGATTTTTGATGTTTGAGTTCCTACAAACTTGTGAGATTATCTGAGAAGCAGGAGACTATATAGCAAACACCTATTCATAGGGTCATATGGTTAAAATGACCTCTTTTTCTATGCAAATGAGTTGCATCATATTCATGAAAGTCAGTGCAATTTGCCTGCATCAATTAACATTGTGCTTTCACTGCCTGCATTCATTCGAGACTTTTTTAGTCTATTTCACCATTGAAATGATTTAGGTGTACAGTTACCAGAGTCACCACATCTTGCATCCTCCACTCATAGCCGGCCTGCAAGATTTAACAAATTTTTTTGTCCGTGTTTCTGGCATTATCTGATTTGCATAATTCCTTGAATCGAGCTAAAATAATAGCATGCAAATGATGCTAATCTTCCTGAGTGAATTCTCCCTCAGTGTTTGTGGATAAATCTTTTAACTGAATGAACCTCTTTGCATTTTTTTCCAGTCTTCAAAGTCAGACTCGAAAGGAGCATTTCATTGATTCGATGAGTTTACTGAACAAATATGCCCGTCGTACTGCCACTAAATGAGACAAGTTCATAAACGAGCGGAAGCACACCGAACAAACGAGCATGACTAAACAAAAAGGGTCATGTTCGTTCAGTTCTGTGCGTGAGCAATGTTTGTGGGCTTTTTTGAAACTCAGCTAATTTATTTGCACTATTGAGGATAAAAATACTCTCTCAAGTCATGAAGATTTTGTTGAATCATTCATCATTGAAAATCCTCAGTGTTAATGCTCACCTGTGTAGTTCCTGATTCGCAGTTGAGGAAGCCCTGCGTGCTTCTCCATGTCATCTGGAAGCACATCAGACGAGCCTCATCCAGGGCGAGTGCTGGCTGAGCATCTGTTGTCCTGCGAGAGCTCTGATAAGATGTAATGGATAAGTTAATTGTGGATCAGTGGTGCTTGTGATAGGTAAGCTCAGAGTTTACGGAGCGTTGAAGCTCCACGAGCCGTTAATTGGCGGAAGCCTGAGGCTCGGGTCGCGAGAGCTGGACACACACACTGCAGGAAACATGCACATGCTGGGAAACAGTTTTACTCTGATAAATTAGTGTCTTCTCGACAATGTTTAGTGTGATTCCCGATAAAAATTCCGGTAACAGAAAAACTAATTTGATATTGAAAACACTCTTTTAATAAGTTTTGAACTCCCTAAAGTGAGGTTTTGGACTGTAATTTGCTGACATAAATGCACTACAGTCGAATGCAATTATTATTGAAGACCAGCAATCATTATATATATATATTTTTTATCACATTATAATGGTGATATATACACGTCATATATGTATATTTATGTTAATGAAAATAAAATATTATTTGGTCAGCACAGTTTTATAGCTTTACTGATTGACTGAACACTGTACCAAAACAGTTTAGAAATAAATGGATATTTTAACATATTATTTAGTATAATTAATTTATATATATTTCTATGATGTATAATTTATCAAAATAAATTAGCGATGTCAATAAGTAATGGCTCTACAAATTAAACCATCTAAATATTAAAACATTTTAAATATATGGGGAAAACAAATCAATAAACTTGGTTAAGGTATTAATCTGTCAAAATTATTTACCAAAAAAGGCAAACTACAGCTACAGGTTTTATTTAAAAAACCTGTACAGAAAAAACTCACAGGTAAAATCATACATTGAAATCATATATTTTCATTTGTTCTCTCTTGTTTTTACATGTTCATCATTTCTTTATGTAACAGCTTGGCCAAAAGAAATGATGTCGGTCGGCAAAATTTGTCATGTTTCATTGCATTATTATTATTCAAGCACAACTATGCAATATATGCTTACAAAATCTTCAACACATTTTTTATAAAGTTGAATAAAGGGTGAAGATGTCAATTTTCTTATAGGCTGGACGTCACTTCTAGCCACTACAGTATATGAGAAAATATTTTTAAACTCTTTAAATGAATTGCATATCCAGATTGCAGTATGAAAGTAACCGTTTTAATCTACTTTATACCGGTCATGATTACTATAGTATCCGAAATGATTTCTCATCGCTGCTTGCCTTATGAATAAATGGCCTTCATAGATCAAACTCTGTTTCTGACCAAACAATCAAACCAAGTGTGAATCCTCAGTCAGGAAACCGGATTGAGTCTGTTTTTGTAGACTGGTGTTGTTATTTTAGTACAGCCTGAAGAACCAGCCCTTTTGCCATCTGCAGTGTAAATATATACAGTGTGTCGCTCCTCAAGGTCACAAGCGCACGAGGGAACATAGAAACACCCGTCTGCGCTCGCGGATGGTTTACATAACCCGCGGGTGTAGCAGCAGGTTTGCTTTTTCATGTCTGAGACTCATTTGGCTGTCAGGAAGGGGAGAAGATAGCGAATCACTCCACCTCTAACACACACATGCGTGCACCAGCTCATGTTTGATAGGGGAGTGTATCTGATGTTGTCCTGCAGCAGGAACGCTCTCATCTCCCCCTGAGGTCTCGGATACGCTGGAACAGCATTAGCCCACCAGCAACACCGGCCACCGCTCACGAGACCTGCTGTTCCCCATCCGAACATCTGCGGGCTGGACTTTGATCACATCCTGCATCGGATGCTGAAATAACCCATAAACCACGGTCGCAGACTTACTCCAACACACACATCTCCCTTTTGAATAAAGACTAAAGTCGTTCACTTCTAAATTCATGTCTCTTGGCTGTGGGAAAATATTTGTTTGCTTTCTTACCTAGGGCTGTATGATATATTGACTATTCACACTATGGGCCCTATCTTGCACCCAGCGCAATTGACTTAGTACAGCGACGCATGTATCATTCCTATTTTGCACCCGACGCACAGCGGACTCTTCCCTCCACAGATGCACGTCGGTAAATTAGGGAATGAACTTGCGCTCCCGGGGGCGGTTCAGCGGAAAGAGGAGGCGTGTTCCGGCGCAAACGTTCCCTGGTGCTATTTTGCAGTTTCAGAAAACAATTCCGCCACAGACCAGGAGAAACCTCGTCTAAAGTCAGTGGTGTGTTATTCAGATGCTATTTTAAGGGCGCATGCTTGGCCATAATGTAGCGTGTGCACAACGCACATACACTTTGCTTCTCTCATCTACATAGATGCAGCAGTTCACATTTTTGCAAACCATACATCATTACAAGGAAAATATTACCACACGAGGGAAATCATTGTTGTGTCCATGAAGATGTGAAAAAATAGGCATAAATCTAGCTTACACATTTACCCAAATTATCATACGCCTGTTTAACTGAAGCTAATTTGGGTGTGTTTCTCCATCCCCATACAATGTCACTTCTCTGTGTTTTACGGCCCTGACGAACATTGGTCTCCTCGGCTGTGAACCGCTCCTGGCAAATCCGCCGTTATAATAGCAATCCGCCATGGAACAAGCGCGCCTGCTCTTAAAGGGAATGTGAGATGACGCTCTGATTGGTTTATTTCACGTTACGCCCAAACCACACCTATGAGTAATGAAGCTACTTCAGACCAACACATTTTAGAGTCATTTATCCCGCCGGTATAATAGCAACAGGGCCCGAGATCCACCCACAAAGTTACTTGCGTTTCGCGTTTGATACTTGCGTTTCAGATCGTTAAAATAGGGCCCTAAATCTTAAACCATGGTCTGTCTGCTTGATGTTTTTTGAAACTCGCAGCTTCACTATTAGTGTCTGATTTAAAGCCATAACTGACGAAAATTATGACCCTACCGGTCCAATATTGCCCTGCAAACATCAATACCAGTTATCAATGCTGGTAAATGACCATGGTATAAGCGGGATAATCCACGGCTAGCTGTGCATTGAACAATTTGAATGCACTCGACTTTGCATCGGACGGTTCTTTGCCTCCACGTCGTGCATTAAAATCATTGCATTAAAAATATTTTACGTTTGGAAATTTGCATCTTGTCATTTCCCAAAATGTGCATTCAAATAAGTATAGAAACATGGCTTTAATAATATCACTAATTTAATCTTATTTGCAAAAATAATGTTAGAGATTTATTTATGATAATAATCAGTTAGAGATAAATTCAATCAATTTACTTCATAATCACTTCAGATTATCAATTGCAATGAATTAATTCAAAATTTTAACAATGAATTGATTCAAAACTTGATCTTGAATGATTAATTTACGTGAATCAGTTCAAACTTAACTTGAAAATTAATTCAAACCCTGACAATAGAATTGATTCAAAACTTGACCGATATTACGGTTCAAACTGACATTTTCAAAGAACTGATTCAAAACTCAAAACTCATTTGATTGGTTCATGCCTCACTCAGAAATGTTTATGGAAGTCTTTTAGTAAATGTAGGTAAATATTGCTGTTATTCACTAGCAGAAATAATAAAACAGTGTGGGAAAACATGCCTTGATAATTTTTTTATATATATAGTGAATATTGTTAAAAGGCGGGCATATATAAAGATATTACTATATATTTTATCTATATCATCCAGCCCTCTCACCTAAACAGAGAGAAAGAGTGAGAAAGTGAAGAGCAGTAAAACCCAAATGCTTCCTATTAAATGTCATCCATGAATATAGCACACACACACTCGGAGAAATGTAATCAGCACGCCTCTCCATTCCACCGCAGAAATCGAGGAACGTGTTTTCCTAATGAGCTCCCAGTGAAATTCCCTGCCATGCCATGTTGGCTCTTTCATGGTATTATTTCACATTCGTTTATCCATAAGAATGCCTGAGAATGTGTGTCTCTATGACACTGAAGCCATCATAACGGAGCAGCTGCCATCCGATTGGATGACGGATAATAGAGAAGGAACATGGCTGGGATCAGTAACAAGATGCTTTTTGGTCTGTGGAAGGAGCTAAACACACGGAGCTGGAGCTGAATACTGAGTGTGTGTGTGTGTGTGTGTGTGTGTCCCGTCCACAGTTTTATAAACGGCTGTTTCTTCAGCGAAGGGCGTTTTTGGCACGCTTGACTTTTAGGAATAAACTCCCCTGACACTCACACTAGTTTATCTAATTTATTCACTAACAGTGTCTAAGATAGACTGAAATGTCATGAAAATTTTAACTACGGTGTCATTTTTCACCACATATCAGTTATGATTAATAGCATCTTGTGGGGTGGAAATAAAAAGGCCTTCTCATATGCTATACTAAGTCTAATTTTATAACTTACTATGACAATTTTTTTACACTTTTTGCATGATTTGAATCTATTATAGATATACATAATCTGTAATGCACAACTTCACTTTCTGACTCTTTCTCTAGTTTTAGGTGTGATAAAGTTAAAATATTTTGGCATTTATGCTCATGAATGGCATAAAACTGTTTTCTAAGTGAATATATAGTAAAATATAATTTATTCCTGTGATCAAAGCTGGATTTTCAGCATCATTACTCCAGTCTTCAGTGTCACATGATCCTTCAGAAATCATTCTAATATGATGATTTGATGCTCAGGAATAAATTTCTGAATATAATCAATGTTAAAGCTTTTGAATGACAGTGTGTGAGTGAGGATCCTATTCTGAATAGGCAGAATTTGAAAACGCATACTATTATTATTCTGCAAGCCTCTTGCTTTATTCACCATAATGAATGCCATTGAATGTTTTCACTAAACTATGTGTGTGTGTGTGTGTGTGTGTGAGTGATTTAATGTAATTTACTGTAATGAAAAATATAAAGTGAAACAAACGTTTCTTCAACTTTCATCAGTTTTTATTAAAACTAAAACTTATTTTTATGTTTCTATATATGTACAGTATGCACACATTTATATAGATAATTAATTCACTTCTTTTTATTTACTGAATAAACATGCCACATTTTTTTTTTTTTTTCTATTAATCATTTTTCATCTAAATGGCTATAAATGGTTTGGTTGAAATTGTGTTTCCCCTGATTGAAAAAAACAAAACAGTCAGTTACTTTAAATTATAATAATATTTCAGAATTTGACTGTATTTTTGATTGAATAAATGCAGCCTTGGTGAGCAAAAGACTGTTTCAAAAGCATTTTTTTTTTAAAACCGACCCGAACATTTATGTTTAACAGAATATTTATCATTTTATACTGTATACTAGATACTATCATACTAAAAAAAAAAAAAAGTATGTGAAGCACAATGCATTATGAGACAAAAGTAGCATGATATTTTGTGTCACATGACCTCATTACACCGGATGTAAAATAAACATTTTTAGTCTAATTTCATATAGAAATATTCTTACTTTGAAAAGAGATATAAGTGGACAGAGAAAAGAGATATAAGTGGACAGAGAAAAGAGATATAAGTGGACAGAGAAAAGAGATATAAGTGGACAGAGTAGCTCACGGTGTATTGGAACACAGCCACAGTTTTCCCATTACACGTTAGATTTCAGTGCACCGTAACAGCTGGCTGGTTCAGTAACGTGATCAACACGCACAATCTGTGTGGCAAAACACACTCATTTATAATCGCACGAGCGTTTTCATTTAAAGAGAACGTCTGAATCAATAGCGCACCTCCCATCTTCACTAACAAACACAGTTAACATCTGATTAACAAAACACATCTGGTTTGTTGTTTCTCGGGATGCACTAGACCCAAAGTGCACTTCTCGTAACTCTAGCGCTCGTAAAACGGTTACGTCATAGACATCGCACATTATAGAGGATCTCATCACATTAATATTACATTATAAGTTAGGCGTGGAGAAAGAGAATGGATGCTGTGCTTTTCTGTGGTTGGCGGAAAATGCATCTTTCTGAACACTCTCAGTCTGGAAACAAGCAACAGAATTCAATCAGCATCTGAGACCTCTATTGGAGACTCGTCCTATAACTAAAGCCAAAATGGATAAAAGAATGAAGGATGGAGGAAAAATACAAGAACTCTTGAGCAACAGAGTGTAAACAACTGTTTCAATAGCCAAGGACTGCCTGCTGTTACACAAATATGAAAACTTATTTTTGCTCATATATATATTTATATATACTGTATACACTACTGGTGAAAAGTTTTAGATTGGTAAGATTTCTTATGTTTTAAAAGAAGTCTCTTCTGCTCACCAAGGCTGCATTTATTTGATAAAAAACAATAAAATTGCATCATTACTCCAGTCTTCAGTGAGACATGATCCTTCAGAAATCATTCTGATATGATGATTTGATGCTCAAGAAACATTCATTATTATTTTCAATGTTGTTCATTTTTTTTCTAAATTCTTTGATGAATAGAAAGTTCAAAAGAACAGCATTTATTTAAAATAGAATATTTTCTAACATTATAAATGTCTTTACTGTCTCTTTTGATCAATTTAACTCATCCTTGATGAATAAAAGTATTGATTTATTTTATTTCTTTTCCCCCAAAAATAAAATTAAAATTCTTACTGACCCCAAACTTTAGAAGGGTAGTGTTTAATGTTTCAAAAGCTTTCCATTTCAGATAAATGCTGTTCTTTTCAACTTTCTATTCATCATAGCAGTAGTTTTGAACATTGATAATAATCATAAATGTTTCTTGAGCATCAAATCATCATATTAGAATGATTTCTGAAGGATCATGTGACACTGAAGACTGGAGCAATGATGCTGAAAATTCAGCTTTGAACACAGGAATAAATTACACTTTACTATATATTCACATAGAGAACAGCTGTTTTAAATTGTAATAATATTTCACAATATGACTGTTTTTGTTTGTATTTTTAATCAAATAAATGCAGCCTTGGTAAGCAGAAGAGACTTCTTTTAAAAACATTAAAAATCTTACCGATCTAAAACTTTTGACTGGTAGTGTGTATATATATATATATATATTTAAACTTATTTTTTCATATACTTCAGACTTAGAGTCTCTAAAGGCACATTTTTATTGCATGAATCTGGTGAGCCTACATAGTTAGTACTACTACTACTGTTACACAAATATGAAAACTTATTTTTGCTCATATATATATATATATATATATATAGGCTATATATATATATATATATATATATATATAGGCTATATATATACACACATATGAGTAAAAATAAGTTTTCATAAAAATAAGTTTTCATAAAAATAAGTTTTCAAAAAAATAAGTTTTCAAAAATAAGTTTTCATATTTGTGTAACAGTAGTAGTATATATATATATATATATACTGTATATATATGAGCAAAAATGAGTTTTCATATTTGTGTAACAGTAGGCAGTCCTTGGCTATGATCATCCTAGCATCCAATGTTGCCTTAAAAGGCTCTCTATGTGGGCTCACTAGATTCATGCAATAAAAATGTGCCTTTAGAGACTGTGAGTCTGAAGTCTCGGTCCTATGATCCCTCTAGCATGACTTCCTAATCCGTCTTGCTCTGTCTTAGCGTGAAGTGCTTCATCACTTCATTCGTCATGCTTAATTAAATCTGTTTCGCTAGTAATACAGCATCTCATTCATACTCGCACCCAACAACATTTTAAAGCAGCGGGGCATTGGCTAATAGATGCGGTGGAGAGCGGGGGGGCGGCGAGCTCTCCGGACCACGTTCGCCTCGTTCTCCTCTGCGTTTAATTAAGAGACACGTGTGGCACATCAACAGGGTCGTAATCCCTCTGAGGACGAGCTCGCTCTCCCCGTGGGCTCGCGCATCCCAGACAACACGCAGAGACGCTGAAAGATGCTTCAGAAAGGCTCCTGCCATATTACCAGTGTACGGTGAGAGAGAAGAGATGAAGGAGGAACGCTCGGGAAGATTGGGTTCATGTTATGTAAAGTTTGCGTAAATGTTAGGAACAGATGGAATAGTTCTCCACTGTCCTTCTCCACAGGATCATGTGACTCTGAAGACTGGAGTAATGATGCTGAAAATTCAGCTTTGATCACAGGAATAAATTACATTTTAAAATATATTCACATTGAAAACACTTATTTTAAATGGTAATAATATTTCAGATTTTTCACTGTATTTTTGATCAAATAAATGCAGCTTTGGAGATCATAAGAGACTTTTTTTTTTTGGAAAAAAAATATTTTTTTCATTTTGTAGATGATTTCATTTAAAGTGACAATGTGTTTTAATTAGTAAATGATCAGTTGGTATTGGTTATTTTTTGACAATCCAGTGAAATGATTATTCAATTATTAAATAATCCCAAAATGACAGCTCTGTTGTTTTTCAAAACTCACTCACTTTCTTCTGCAGAGGATAAAAGATTATATTATATTATAAGACATTTATCTGGTTTTTGGGCTTCAATGTGGTTTGGTTTCCAACATCCTTCAAAACAATAAAATACAATACAATATTTATTTATCAGAATCAGAATCAGAAAGAGCTTTACTGCCAAGTGTGTTTGCACACACAAACAATTTTTCTTGGTCCTGAAGCTTCCAATGGGAGTATAAGCTTGGGAAGAATGTTAACTGTTCCGAAGGGAAAAGGCCTGTGGGAAGAAACCGTTCCTGTGCCTGTAGATGTTCCAGTGGCCAGTGATCAGATTTATAAAGCAGATTTAAAAACAACCAAGGCTGGTCAAAGTGCTGTACAGAAAAGAATAAGACTAAGAAATAGATAATAAAGCTAAGGAATAATAGTCAAACAATAATCGAACGGTCAAGGAGTATTGAAAGCCAAAGAGAATAAGTGTTTAGAGCTTATTTAGGGAAATAGAGAAATAGAGGGAGCTAATCTGATGTGAAGAGGTAGACCGTTCTAAAGTTTTAAGACCTGAAAGTGCGATCGCCTCGTTTTTTAAGTCTAGATCTAGGCATGATGAGTGGACAGCGATCACTGGATCTTAGTGATGCACGATATATCAGCCACCATATCCACAGATATGTTCATTTTTAATGTTATCGTAAAACTTGATTTACATTTATCGGCCAATATATCGGTTATCTACTCTGGAAATCCAGAGTTCTCGCGAGAGCACAAGTTGAATTTGCTCAGCGAGTTTACTCTGGCGTTGAGTAATGATGCTCATTAAATATGCCCTTGTATCTGAGCTGCACCAATCACATCGGGTTATCTGATATAGGCGGGCCAGAGGCGAGATGACGACAGCGCTGTGACGTCGAAGTCATTAGTAAACATTGCAAGATGGCTATGGATGAACACCAGTTGTTTGAAACGGCTTTGGCCGCTACAATGAACGAGTTAGACTTGGCTTTTTCTCTAAAAGAGGAACAGAAGACGACGCTCAAATCCTTCTTTTTTTTTTTGCAAGAAGGGCGTTTTTGCTGTTTTGCCGACCGGATACGGCAAGAGCCTAATCTACCAGTTAGCTCCGCTGGTAGCTAAGCGTATGGGGCTTGTTGTGATTGGTCATAGTGTTATCCAATTGCGTACAGTGAGATTTTCAAACGCATGCTTGGTGTCGCACCTCGAGCTGGCCGATTTTCATTAGTCGACGCCAGACCATTAATCTTTCAGATTTAGGTCTGGATTTCCAGGCTTTCGGCTTTCAAATATAAAGAATTATCGTTATTGTATCGGCCAAAATGTTTATATCTTTGCATCCCTAGTGTTCTGCAGAGGAAAGGGCCGGTTGACACATGCGTTTTTCCATTCCACGGCGCTACTTTTCCAGCATTTTTCATTGTAAACGTGCTATACGGATGTGTTTGACAGCCGCGCTCACGTCTCGCATCTTTCACAGCGTCTCGCGCATGGCACGCTGCTCTAAACACGTGACGCTCAAGTTAAAGAAGTTGAACTTTTAAAGATCTTGCCTTTTTTACCCCTTCCACTGCACACGTCTCACACTAAAACACACTCTGTGTGAATAGCCCAAGAGTGTAAATGAGGACAGAGTTTTCATTTTAGGGTGAATTATCGCTTTAAGATGATAGTGACATTCTAAATGCTGCGTTAATGGCTCCTAATGTTCAAATATTATGTAGAATCACAACACCAGAGACAGAATCTGGAGCAAGAGACCATTCTTGTCATTATTGCTGTCAGATCTGATGTATTGCAGATGTATTATTGAACCCAAAAACTTTGTTTAACATGATAGGAGCCGTACATGCATGACTATTACTGAGATAGAACGCTGCTCGGGAATGTTGCCTAAAAGCCACATTGACAACAACAATATTTGATACCAGCAATAGTTGATCAGGATTTTAAAAAATGTTTTTCTCTTAATTTCTACCCAGTACAATATTTTGGTGACACTTCAAGCCTTTATGTGTAATGCACTGTAAAGATATTCTATTCATAATGTAGATTATCATGCATTATATATTTTCATAAACAATTGTAACAAAATTAAAAAAACATTTCAATATTCGCAGATTCCTTGTTACATCTGAAATTGGTTGTTTGTCACGTGTTGAAATGCATTATACTTTCTAAAGGTGTTTTATTTATATATATATATATATATATATATATATATATATATATATATATATATATATATATATATATATATATATATATATATATATTCAGCTTTGATCACAGGAATAAATTACATTTTAAAATATATTCACATAGAAAACACTTATTTTAAATGGTAATAATATTTCAGATTTTTCACTGTATTTTTGATCAAATAAATGCAGCCTTGGAGATCATAAGAGACTTTTTTTCTTTTTGGAATGTTTTTTTTTTTTTTTTTTGGGAATTTTTTTTTTTGGAATTTTTTTTTGTAGATGATTTCATTTAAAGTGACAATGTGTTTTAATTAGTAAATTATCATTTGGTATTGGTTATTTTTTGACAATCTAGTGACATGATTATTCAGTTATTAAATAATCCCAAAATGACAGCTCTGTTGTTTTTCAAAACTCACTCACTTTCTTCTGCAGAGGATAAAAGATTATATTATATTATAAGAAACTTCTCTGGTTTTTGGCCATACAAAAGAAGTCGATGGGCTTCAATGTGGTTTGGTTTCCAACATTCTTCAAAACTACAATACAAATACAATATTTATTTATCAGAATCAGAATCAGAATCAGAAAGAGCTTTATTGCCAAGTGTGTTTGCACACACAAACAATTTTTCTTGGTCCTGAAGCTTCCAATGGGAGTATAAGCTTGGGAGGAATGTTAACTGTTCCGAAGGGAAAAGGCCTGTGGGAAGAAACCGTTCCTGTGCCTGTAGATGTTCCAGTGGCCAGTGATCAGATTTATAAAGCAGATTTAAAACAACCAAGGCTGGTCAAAGTGCTGTACAGAAAAGAATAAGACTAAGAAATAGATAATAAAGCTAAGGAATAATAGTCAAACAATAATCGAACGGTCAAGGAGAATTGAAAGCCAAAGAGAATAAATAAGTGTTTAGAGCTTATTTAGGGAAATAGAGAAATATAGAAATATATATATGTATATATACGTAGGCATGAACTAAAGTGTTACCAATATTTTAGAGCTTGACAAATGTATATTCATTATAAAAACGCATATGGAGTTTTAAGATTTTATAAATTTTTTACACAACTTTTCCAGGTCTAGAAATCACATTTTTAAAACGATAAAAAAAAAAAAAAACTCAAATAAGTTGAGAACCACTGCCTTAAAATGACATTTACATAAAAATGAAGTTTGGATTATTCAATGATTGCTACTTGTCGTTTCAAAACTGCATGCATTTCTGTCATGGAGCAGAACGTTATTTCCATTTAGTTATTCATTTCATTATTTTTCCATACAGTGGATGTAAATGAGTTCAGTGGCTGTCGAGCTCTGAAAAATTACACTAACTCGGTAAGTATAGTGCAACGTGTGTCATAAAGTTTGAAATTTACGCTATTATTCAATGAACATCTCCCTCTCATTGTAGCTCATTTCAGACGTTCGAGAAAACATTTTAGCAGTCCTCCAACCAAAATGGAGCAGAATGTTTGTGGAAAATGCGTTAAAAGAAAGAGAGGGAGAGTCGAGTTATATAAATAATAAGTTATGTAATAAATAATTTCCCAACTTTCCCTCGCGGCGCCTCGGGCCTGCAGGAATAAATATGATGTCCAGAAATACATCCAGGTGGTTTCTGGGAAATGCATAAAGGTACAAAACGGAAGCACGATGTTTAACATCAGCAACGCATAGACGGGAATGGAGGAGCCTGGCTCGACTCGTGCATTATTGCTGACCTGTATTGATTGAGCGGGGGCAGGAACGACTGCGAGAGATAGACGAGTGTTAGAGAATAGAGAGGGAGAATGCGGGGGCTTGAAAATGAGAGGATATTGACAGTGCTGTTAAACATATGAGTCACCAACCTTCCCCCCTCAGTCATTAGCATGAACGCGAGGAACAAGACACAGCCCTCAATGAAATAAATGGGTCACTTAGACTGACAGAAACACTTGTGCGCTCCCTGAACAGAGGAGCCGAGGTGTGCTGTTTCTGAAACATCGAAATATCCTGAAAACAAGATCTTGCATTTACTTGAGGAGCAACATTGCATAAGATACTATGACATGCTTTCAGACGATTGAGTTAAGTTTATTTTATTTTGTTATGGCAAAGTGCTTTTTCTTGTTTAAGATTTATGCTTGAATCAATGGGAAAATGCTAATGGAGCAAAAAAAAAAAAAAAAAAAAACTAAATTCAAGATACACTGACTATCGTTTAAAAGTTTGGGGTCGGCAAGATTTCAGATTTTTTTGTAAGAAGTCTCTTCTGCTCTTCTGCATTTATTTAATCAAAAATACAGTAAAAGCAGTAATATTGTGAAATATTATTACCATTTAAAATAGCTGTTTTCTATGTGAATATATAGAACAATTTAATTTATTCCTGTGATAAAAGCTGAATTTTCAGCATCATTACTCCAGTCTTCAGTGTCACATGATCCTTCAGGAATCATTCGGCAAAAAAAAATGTTTTTCTTCGTCAGTATTTTTGTCTTGTTTTCCAGTACAAATGTCGAAACATTCTTGAATCAGGATACATTTACTTGATAAGCATATTTACATAAGATGTAAGAGAAATGAAATGTATTAAAATTAAGTGAGTTTGTGCTTAAAACAGGAACATATATGGGGTCAGAAAAACAAACTTTGAATTAAGCCTGTTTTTCTGACTCCTTTGGCTGATATTTGTTCTTTTTTAAGCATAAACTCACTTAACTTTGATATATATTTTTAGACAACAAGACTTTACATCTTATCTGCTTTTGCCTCTCAAGTAAATGCATCTTGATTTGAGAATGTTTAAATATTTGTACTGGAAAACAAGAGAAAAATACTGACAAAGAAAATCATTTTTTGTCACATGATCCTTCAGAAATCATACTAATATGATGATTTGCTGCTCAAGAAACATTTATGATTAATAATGCTGAAAACAGTTGTCCTGCTGTTTCATATTTTTGTGGAAACTGTGATCATCTTTTCCAGTACTCTTTTATAGAATAGAAAGTTCAAGAGAAACAGCATTTATATCAAGCTGAATAAATAAAGTACTAATTTCTGAACTTTTTAACAGTTTACTGTAACTGATATAAAATTACTCACTGTGTTATAAGAGTTTGTTCACACCGATCAGCTCTATTTCAATCAGGAGTGCCGCTCGCTCAGATTCAGCAGAATTCAATCCAATTTCTGCTCAAAAAAACCGCAAAGGTCTCACCTGAGGCTGTTTATAAGCTCTTTTCTTCAGAGCATGTCAAGAATGAATCTCCACCATGCTTTTACATGCATCTAAAGAGCATTGGTGTGTGTCAGCAAGCCACATTAAGCACAGTGTGATTATTGATAATGAAACAAGAGGAATATTTAATTCCAAATGAATTAATACTCATTACTCCCCCTGACGCCATTCAAGACCAAATTAAAGATTAGTCAGGAGTGTGCTCATTATCTCAGTCTGGTGAACGACGGCATGAATCAGCAGCATTTCACCATCACGTCCACGCAGTAAGTACAGACTTCACTACTTCAAAATGACTGTCCGTCCATTTCACATAAACAGAAGATCTAATGACCGGAGCCAGATGATCTGAACCAGAGCAGCGGGACGCGCTTGTAATTTCTCAAGCGTGATTCATTTGACAAGGGTGCTGGCGCTGATTTATTCTGCAGGCCTTCCAAGAGCCGACGCACCACACCTGCACGTCTCCAGCCGGACGGCACACTTATCATGTCATAGAAAGGGTCAGAAAGCTGGAAGTCCGGCACATCATCCTTCTCACAGACGCAGCGTGCTGAATTATGAGTTTCTTCAGTGACAAAATCATGTGTTGATTGATGACTAAGCCCAAAAAGGCAGGAAATAATATTTTTTTACTGTCCCTTTAAATTATGATTGGAATATTTCATGCTTTTTTTGTCACGTTTTTGGTCTTTGTAAAGAGAACATATCTGCAGGCAGCAATTACAGGGACGAGAACACCGCTGGAACGACCACTGTAAGGTCACAATGTGCAAATGCATTGCTGAGATAATGCCTCTGTACTGTTTAGCATCTTCATTAAGGTTTCATTAAGATGAATTGCAAAATAGCATCTACTTAGTTAGCTTAGAGCTGGGAGCTTTTTCTGAATATGATCTCAGACAATTTTAGTGGTTCAATAATGCTGAATCTGTTAAAATGGCAGAACTGTAAATCTGGAGGTGTATAAAAAATGTATATCGGTTTCCACAAAAATGTGAAGCAGCAAAAACTGTTTTCAACATTGATAATAATCATAAATGTTTCTTGAGCAGCAAATCATCATATCAGAATGATTTCTGAAGGATCATGTGACACTGAAGACTGGAGTAATGATGCTGAAAATTCAGCTTTGAACACAGGAATAAATTGCATTTTAACAAATATTTATTACAAACAGTAATAATATTTCAGAATTTTACTGTATTTTTGTAGGGTAATGGGTAATATATTACCCATACCGTTACACTGATTTATGACATCCGTATAAAAACAGCTTCACATTAACAAGTTCTTCCTCTGTGTAAATAATTTAGCAACCGTCCGGCGCATTTCTACTCTCTGACAATCATAATCTGCTCCGCCCCAGCAGAAATCACAATCAAATTAGCCAAAATATTTTATAAACAAACACACAAGATGCGTGGGACGTGTGTACCTTTCTAAATGTCTTGCGGACATCTGCAGAGCGTTCAGTGCAGATTTTGTGTGGGCCTGAAACTCACATGAACTCTAAAGTTAACAAGCTGCCGGAAAGAAAATGCTGACTTAAACTAGCAAACAATATTCCATGTGTTAAACAACCGATTCATTTCCTATCTATAACAAGTGTTACCTGAAAGAAGCTGCTTTATCTTTCCTGTACATCTTCCGATTATAGAGAACCTATTATGCCCTTTTTCAAGTCTTGATGTTGTTTCAGGCTCTACTAGAACAGGTTTTCATGCTTGAATGTTGATTATTTTCCTCATATTCTCCATTGTTGCGGCTCCTCTCTTCCCAGTCTGTCAGTAACGCTCTGTTTAGTTCCTGTCTCTATGAAGCCCCTCCTTCTGAAAAGCACACTGTGCTCTGATTGGTCGGCTGGAGCAGTGTGTTGTGATTGGTCGAGAGCTTTGAGTGTGTTTGGGAAATGTCCCGCCCCTTACCATAACCGCCAGTTTAACACACTACTAACTAACTCAACCAGGCCCCGCCCCTTTATTCTGCATATTAATTATTTAAATGAGGAATATTGTGACGTGTTCGTTCCCGGAAGAAACTCAAGACTACAATGGAGGCGTTTCAGGAGTTCAGAAACACTGACACTGATATAGAGAATAACTGGAACTTTGCAGAGCTTTTTCATGCTCAAACAGCAACATTACACACTAAGGAAAGATGCATATGGAAAAAAGCACCGTTGGATCCCATTAAAGGGATTCTAAAAACACATTTGTCGATGCTTAGTCGTGGAAAGCATGCAAACTATCGATCGCACCTCTGACAATGCAACACCCGAGCTAATCACCAGAGGTTCAGTCCTTGCCTTCGCCAGGCCACCGGAGCACATCCCTCAGGTGTCTGCTATCGGATTGCTCCCATTGATTATCCCAAGGAGAGTGTGACATTCAGACCACATTGTGCTGCCATCCTCCAAATGAGATGCTAAAGGTGTACAGCGCCGACAAAGCCCCGGACCCGCAGTCAGTTCCGATCAGAGCGGAGCCGGCGGTCGGACTCTCCTGATTGTCGGAGGCAGCGGAGCAATAGGGTTTCCCATCTCAGATCCCAGGGGAGCTTTGCTCCGAGAACTGAGGGAGGATCTCGGCACGGCTGTGGAGTAATACTCTAGGATGCACTCCAAAGCACCAGTCGATACGCAGATCTTTACCAAATCCGTTGTTATTTGTCTCTCAGGGTTCTGGGGGAATAGGGAATGCCGGCGTGCCAGATTTTATATCCAGTGTTCGTTGGAATGCATCATTAAAAAACATCATTTTATTTTTTTGACATGACCTGAAGGTGGACATTTTATATACTAAAGCACCAATGTGGATCATTTAGAGGCCTTAGAAATTAGCATATTAAATATGATACAGTAGGCTTTATAGGGTTAATTATAGTGACGCTCTATTCGGAAGGGATTGGTTCTCTTAATGCATTATGTGCAGATTGGGATCGATAAGGCGTGAGTGTGTATTGTCTGGATGCGAGGTTGCAGAAGGTCATGTGTTGTGCATCACGAAGCACATTGTGATTCTGATCAGATTGTGAGATCAGACTCTCCTTATTGATTTAATTTTGCTTTTATGTTGGATGTGATGCCAGCAGCACAGACAATCAAGTGTTATTTTGCTCAGAAACTTCTAAATCCGTAATGAAGGTGCAGCAGAAACACTAAAATGTAGGTTTGGTTACAGACAGTATTCAATTAAGGTCAAAACAACAATTGTGTTGTGGAAAAATAATATACCACATTCATAGATATTTCTTCAAAAGTTTGTGGTCAGTAGGATTTTTTATAGTCTCTTCTGCTCACCAAGGCTGCATTTATATGATCAAAAATACAGGAAAAACATAATATTGTGATATATTATTACCATTTAAAATAGCTGTGAATATATTGTAAAGTGTAATTAGGGCCCAAGCCCTGAAAGGGCGAAGGCCCTATTGTTTCCGTAAGGATTATTAGGGCCCAAGCCCTGAAAGGGCGACAGAACCTGCGGCCATCAGGGCCGGACTGAAGCTGGTACCCGGGCGTGGCAGGGGGGCTCGACAGCGCCCCCTGGAATGGTGTCCGAAAACTTGGTCCATATATCAAACACGCTTGCATGTAATAATATGAAACTCAGTACACATATAGATCTCATCGGGCCGAACAACTTTCGTGCTCTAAGTTTTACACCAGCCCAACAGGAAGTCGGTTATTATACGTTGTTTGGAAAACGCATACAATGGAATGTGAAATACTCCTCCTAGGGAATTCATCCGATCGCCACCAAACTCGGTGTGAATGAAGTCAAGACATTGAGGATGAATTCTTGCGAACGGATTTTTGATATCTCGAACGGTTTGGCCGTGGCAAGGAAACGAATTTATGGCGAATAATGGGACACAGGAAGTGTGTTATAACTTCTGCATACATTAACTGATCTTGATGAAACTTCAGCAGTGTGTTCGTTGTAAGAGGCCAATCACATGGATGTGACTATTATGAGTCAAAGTTATAGCGCCACCAACTGGCAGCAGGAAGTTTGTCACTTTCAAAATGCTTTGAAATCACTCTCTTATTTTTACCCGATTTGCTTCAAACTTTATGTGTATAATGTAGACACACGGCAGATGTAGACCTGTGAAAGGATTATTGATATCTTAGATACTGTTGCCATGGCAACGCATCAAACTTTAATATTATTTTTTGATGCTTTTGAGACTCTTAGCATGCTTGAAATTCGATGAAACTCGACAGACACATCACATTTATTAGCCAGTAGAAATGTGCAAAGTTTCAGAAACGGGCGTGGCAGGGGGGCTCAACAGCGCCCCCTTGAACGGGGTCTGAAAACTTGGTCCATAGATCAAACACGCTTGCATGAATTAATATGAAACTCGGTACACATATTGATCTCATCGGGCCGAACAACTTTCCCTGGTCAAGTTTTACGCCAGCCCAACAGGAAGCCCTATTATGGGTTGTTTGAAAAACGCATGCTGTGGAATTTGATGTCCTCTTCCTAGAGAATTCATCCAATCGCCTCCAAACTTGGTGTGCATGAAGTCAAGACATTGAGGATGCTAAATTGCGGACGGATTTTTGATATCTTGAACAGTTTGGCCGTGGCGAGTGTAACTAAAGGCACCAGGGTGGCGGTGCCACCGGCTTGGGCCCGCAATCGCTGCTCGCAGCTATATATATATATATATATATATATATATTTATTTATTTTTTTTACCTTTCTGCCACTTTTGGGGCCCTTGACATGCTCAAAAACTCTTGAAATTTTGCACACACGTCAGAACCTGCGGCCATCAGGGCCATGCTGAAGCTGGTATCGGGGCGTGGCAGGGGGGCTCGACAGGGCCCCCTGGAATGGGGTCCGAAAACTTGGTCCATAAATCAAACACGCTTGCATGTAATAATATGAAACTGATGGCAGATGGAACTTCTCGCCTTATTAGACATTCTCTGGCTGCATCCTTGGAAGGTCGCATTTGAAGGCCGATTGCGTCACCGCGGCTCGATGAAGGCTGTCCCAATTCAATTCTGCATCCTCCGAATAAGGCGAGAAGTTCCACTCTCAGTACACTTCCGGCTTCTGAACTGGTTGCAGTTCCACTCTGATTCCATATGAGGGCGCTCACAGGACGAGTGCAGAATGAATGGAGGTCTATGGCGCTATACACATCAAAATCCACTTTTCTCAGGATATAATTTTTTGTCTAGTAATTTGAATGTTGTATTCGAAAGGAGATGCAAATAAATTACACATTGCGGGGTGTTAGATTTTTTAGAGTCACTTATTTGCTTTAAAAAGTCTTTTAAAGTGTCAATGACGTCATACACACGTACGACCAGAGATACTGCTTTACGGCAATCCTTCAGTCACTTTGGTGCTTTCGCGCTCTGCACTTTCTTTTCTCTCGAGGCATCGACAACACAGCTGACACAGGCAAACACACAACACAGCTGACACAGGCAAACACACAACACAGCTGACACAGGTAAATACACGTGCTAGAAGAGTTTTTGTTTTGTTTGTTTGTGGTCCCGCTTTGGATGCCACGATGCCATCAAGCGGTATCTCTGGTCGTAATCAGTCCTCCACGGACCAATCAGCGTTCATTAGCAGAATGCTAGCGTGTTATGGGCAACAACAACTCAACCTGTAAGAAATCAAAAGGACATAAGTACTCGTTCATTCAACTTTCGACCTAAAACCCATGTTGAACTTGCAAAATCTACAATCAGATCTGAGATTTCTCAACGGCAATCGGGTAAAAGTGACAAATTTAGCTGTCTAGCCCCATTGACTCCCATTCATTTTGCACTCATGGCGATCGCCCCCAGTGGAACTCTGGTGGCACTACAACCAAAATTCGGTACAACAGGGCTTAATAGGGAGTGGGCAGGCTCTCCATAGACGGGCTCTGATGCAGCCTTTGAATTGGGACGTCCTTCGTCGCGCCGCTGTGACGTTTCGTCTCGCCGCGGTGACGCAATCGGCCTTCAAATACGGCCATCCGGCCTTCAAATACGGCCTTCGAAGGACACAGCCTTCACTTTGGGACACAGCTAGCCTGTTATGATTGGCTAACGTCATTGCGTAGGAAACCGTATCAACGCTCACTCGCTATTGCACGTGTTTTGAAAACATTAACCATATAAAACCTCATTTACAGACAAAGCATTATGAAATCATTTAATTTCTGTATTGATGCAGCAATACAGCCGACTGCTCCAAGAACAGTTTCTTTGCGTACTACGCCTCATTTACGAAACAATCTGTGGTCAAACGCTCCAAACAAACTTATAATCCTTATAAAAAGATGCAGCGGGATTGCATTAAAATAAACATTCACTTGTTTCCAATGCTGGGATGAATGAATGAACGAACTGTTTATCTGCCTATGATGCGATGATGTATAACTATTGGTCGATGTCTTGCTCTGGAGGCGGGCATATGCAAATATATTTGCCCATGTGACGTCACAGATCCCACAATATCCAAAAAAGAGTCATTTTTGGAGCTTGATTAAATAAATGCGTTGTTTGAAACATTTAGGATTTGTTAATGGCCTTTTTTCATGCAACTAAACATTTTTTTTTGTTCTTTTTGTTTTTTTACCACTTTTTAATTTTTAATCAGTAAATTAAACACAGATTGGATAAAACTTTTGCACTCTTTGCATGACTATTTTTTATTTAAAGCCCTGTATTAAATGTTTACCACACAAAATACCATAGAAAAACTTTTACACCTTTCTTCATATTAAATATATAAATAATATTTCATAAAATGTCACTTTTTGATGGCAGATTTGTTTGTAAATGAAATACAGATGAGATAAAATGCACTCTTTGTATTTCATTTGCACAAAATACCTCACAAAACTTTCCTCGTTGTTGCATCATTTATTTTTTTATTTTTTATGCTCGCAGTGCTCGATGTGTCATGTAAGCTGTTTTACTCGAAGCTAATTTCATGTACTACATGTGCTCTGGGCCGCTGCAGTGAGAGGTGTGTGTGACCCGCCGGAGCCCGGTTAGATTAGACTAATTTTCCGAGCTGTAGGTGGGAGTGGGTGGTTTTCCTGTAAGAGTTGTTGTCTGGAACGGGCAGTGTGAGAGGATCCATGAATAATTCACCAGTTTGAAAAGTTAAAAATTCGTATTTTTTTTGTTTTTTATATATATAATGCATATGAAATGTAGTATCCTGTAGTGTTGAAGTCTGACACATTTACACGCTTGTTCATTGAACCTGTGTAAAAAATAATTATATTTATGCCGCAAGTGTTTACTCTTTGTGTCTGAAGCAGACGGTCAGTGTTCAGACTTTTTGCGGATGGTTCAATAGTTTAATTAAATTGAAATGTAGTAATTTTCATTTTCATTTCAGCTTTAAGCAAAAAAAAAAGATGTTAGTGTGTTTAAAATAAACATGAGAACTCTGTTGTGAGATTTCATTTATGGTGTTTGCAGGAAGTTTATAAATCCACAGAAACACTCGTTATTTCATCCTGGTTTACCTTTCAAAGTTGATTTTGTGTCCTGACGGATTCTGTCTTCTGGACGTTGTGTATTACTTCAGGTAATCTGGGTTGGATTAGGTGTTTTCTCAAGTGAGTTCCAGTATGTGTGTGTGCGGTCCGGCATTGAGACTTGCTCTTCTGGGTCAAGTGTTTTTGGGGTAATTTTACAGTTCATTTGCAAAGTTAATTCACTCATTCTGTACAAAGGAAGAGGTTTTTTTATATCATGGCAAAATGAAACTGTGTTCAGAGATAGTCATCATATGTTAATCATCTTATCTAAGAATTAATGCCATTATGAGAACACGATTGCCTTATGTTATCTCAGGCCAGAGAAGAAAGGAATATAAGAGGGGTTCCCCAAAGGATGGAGATGCGATGTCCTGGTAATGCCGTATCCCAGAGGACATCATTAGCATTATCTGGGCTGTATATCCTGGAAGGAGAAGCTCAGCGTTTCTCAGCTTGCACTATTTAAATAATTCTTACTTGCGTTTGCTGGAGGAGTTGATGGTTTTCCAGATGATCTCATTCGTATTCATAAGTGCACACATACATTTTCATATGTTTGGATAGACATTGAAACAATGTATTGACAACATCTAAAACATAAACCCTTCCATGTATGTAGAACTTTATGGAAAAACTTACAAGAAAAACCTTTTTAGTGGCAGATTTGTAAGGCTATTTATTTTATTTTATTTTATTTTATTTTATTATTATTATTATTATTATTATTATTTTTTTTTTTTAGTAAATGCATTAACTTTCATGTGTTAAAATATTAATTATAAAAGTAATATTTTACAAGTTTTAAATAATATAATATAAATAATAAGAGTTTTATTAATTAAATACAGATGGGATCAAATCCATTTGTATTGTATGGCTGTTTTATTTTATTTTATCTTTTTAAATTTTGTTTTATTTAATTTTGTTGTATTTATTACATTTTTATTTATTTTGTTTAATTTATTATTTATTATTTTATATTTTATTTTATTTTATTATTTTGCTTTATGTTTATTTGTTTGTTTATTTATTTAGTTTTTAGTAAATGCATTAACTGTTATGGTGCTAAAAAAAATTCCTGTAATATTAAAAATATATAAACAATATTTTAAGTTATCAATTAAATTATTCAATCTCTATAATATTAAATTATTGTAAATTAAAGCAGAAATTAATTATTAATTTTGAACCTCAGAGAATGTGTAAAAATGTGTATGTGTGAACTTGTGTGTTTGTTAGAGATGCTATTTATTGACTATTCAAGCATATGACATGGTGTCTGTGCTAGAGCCACACTTTATGCAACCAGCATCTACAGACACGTATGAGGTCATGTTGATTCGTCATAGCGGCGTCTGCAGGATCGAGTGCACTGAGAGGGCGAAACGCGTTCAGTGTGATCCGGCTCATCTTTTCTGACAGCTCGACTTGCATCTGCTCCAGGACACAAGCTGGAGCCCGGTCGAGGCTGGATGGCTCTTACACTCGGCTTTAATCTTCTTGCGCCTCACGCTTCACAGCACCTGGGCACTTTACGCCCCCTCAGCAGTGAGCTCACACTGAGACCCAAACACCCACTGGACCGACACTGGGGTCTCTCTGGAGGCTCGTCTCTTCCTCAAACCACAGGCTAGATGATAAAGAGTCCTGAACGAACATTAGAGTCCGCTGCAGAACTAGATATGTAGTGTTTGACTTATGCTTCTTAAAGGGCTCTTATTATGCTTTTCTTATTACTTTCTTTAGTGTGTAATGTTGCTGTTTGAGCAAGAAGTCCCTCCAGCAGGAGTTATTCTCTATATCAGTGTTTCTGAACTCCCTGAAACGTCTCCATTGTAGTCTTGAGTTTCTTCCGGGAACAAACGCGTCACAATATTCCTCATTTAAATAATTAATACGCAGAATAAAGGGGCGGGGCCTGGTTGAGTTAGTTAGTAGTGTGTTAAACTGGCGGTTATGGTAAGGGGCGGGACATTTCCCAAACACACTCGAAGCACTCGACCAATCACAACACACTGCTCCAGCCGACCAATCAGAGCACAGTGTGCTTTTCAGAAGGCGGGGCTTCATAGAGACAGGAACTAAACAGAGCGTTACTGACAGACTGGGAAGAGAGGAGCTGCAACAATGGAGAATATGAGGAAAATAATCAACATTCAATCATGAAAACCTGTTCTAGTAGAGCCTGAAAACAAAATGAAAAAGGGCATATTAGGTCGTCTTTAAAGTAGTTTGGCAGTGTTTCTTGCATTGCTATACATATATATGGTATACAGTGGCTTTTTTATTGGGTGCATTAATGCTAATAATATGCTTTGTGAAAAGCACAATGCGAATAAAACTGACTTTATACTATTCAAGTCAATAATACTGATTTAAATAGTGACCAATATTAACGATTGATTCACGCACAATGATTCGCATGAGCTGGTTCTTTTAATGAATCGGCCAAAACTCATCAAATATTGGTTTGAATCAGGCTAGCCAGTTTTCAACATTGATAATAATCAGAAATGTTTCTTGAGCAGCAAATCATCAGCTTTGATCACAGGAATAAATTACATTTGACACTATATTCAGTTATTTTAAAATATAATAATATTTCAGAGTTTTACTGTGTTTTTGATCAAATAAATGCAGCTTTGGAGAGCAGAAGAGACTTGTTGAATGTTATTGTAGATAGTTGCATCCATATATAATTCCCATTTTATTTTTATATCCAGAACAGAACGAGAAACAAACATAATGGACAAACATTACAAACACTATAAATGTTTTGTAAAGGCAAAAATACTTTGAATAGGCCACTTAAAAACGCTTCTCCACTACATCTCAAAAGCTTAATTGCTGTAACGCTCCAAACTAATTAGCTAGTTAATGACTGCCATCGCTATTACTGTTTTTTCATCTGTTTGTTTGTAAACGTGCATGTGTTTTGTTGTGCAATTTTCCGGATGACAAAAACAACTTATATTCCAGAAAATATGCTCATTTGTTGAGAATGTTTAGACCAATTAGGCCTAAAGGATGCTACAAAAACCCAAATCTGTAGGAAACACTGGGACTGAAGCTAAATGAACTCATCTGACATGTTGCTGCCTCTGTTTTTACGTTTAAAGAGTTAATTTTTAAACAAATTCATTGATTTTCAGTTAATTTCCATGATCTGCTGATTGCAGTGTCATCGGCTTCTTAACACTGTAAAGCCTGACATATAAAATAATATATATATATATATATTTTTTTTTATGGAACAGTTTATTGAACCTTTAAGAAAATCTAAAAAGAAAAGTTTGCATATGAGTTTTATGTTAAATATCATATTGGATACATCAGGTTTTTATGGCTCATAACTTATGATTTGAGAAAAAAACACCTAAAATTTATTCAGAAGCCCAAATTGAGTAAACATGCAATTTGGTGCAGATGCTGATATTCATATAGACAAAATGTGATGAAATTCTGATTTGTATGGAAGTCAGTGATGTATTTATAACAGTATAGCAGATACTTACATAATAAATACATATTACATATGCATATTAAAATGCATATAAATATTCTTTGTCACTCTATATCTGCCAATAATAATACGATGCTATTTAAATGCTTAGTTTTATGATCAAATCTCTGTGGTTTTAAAGCATATAATGCAATGCAATACAATGATGATTAAGAGGTGAACAAATAAAAGCCATGGAATACATGGAAAATTGATATGGATAATCACGTAAACCGAAGTCTCAAGTTTTCTTCAGTCCAGTAAGTGTTCATCTTGAAATGCTAACAATATATAAAAGTTATTCTTTATAAAAAATCAAAACAAAAAGACATGGGATGAAAAAAAAAGTATAAACTGGTTTTGATCAAGCTGGTCATTTAAAAGCCTTAGAAATTCATGTATTAAATATGATATAGTAGGCTTTATATACTGTAAGTGTGATTTTTAACATGCTAAACTCCAGACTTATTGATAATTTCCACCTGATCCATCATGTGTGTCTCGTAATGAATTTCCAGTGGTCGTACCGCTATAGCTTCTACATACAGTGACGGCGCTCAAAGATACGCTCATAAAACATTCACAACTAGTTTTGTTTTATTTGTTCAGCTGTTTCTGTCCATAAAACCGAGCGTCTGTCTGGGAACGCACCAGAACACTACTATTAACTGTGCGTTTCAATTTGTTAGCGGTAAACACACCTCTGAATGCACGACTCGACTGCTCCTAGATAAACTCATTTGCATGAGTTTGGTTTTCCCGAGTGGCGCTGCTCTCGCCCTGCAGTGTTCAGTCTCCGTCTGGCCCTTCAGATCGCATGCGCTCTGCAAAATAACCATCATTTGCCGTCCAAAGGCATCAGTGTGTGCGTTAGTCTTTGCAAATTCTCTGAGATTTAGAACGGGATGTTCCCTCAGTGTTATTCTGTCTGCGTTTCAAAGACGCGCCCAGTATCTCCTAGCGAGAGAAAAGCGAGCTTTTCAAAGGGTATTATGCCTGGAAATATACAATGCTAATGTCATCTGCTGTGTATTTTTATCACGCTTTTGATATGGGCTGCCACGCAACAGGGTAATGAGATGAGGATCCGTGCTAGTGAATTTCAAGACAATCCCGTTTTTCTCCCCTCGAATCTATTATCATAATCTTCAAAGATGCTTGTCTAGTTCATTTTGCGCGTGACCCCGGCAAGTAGGTCATTGAATTTCCTGAAATGACTACAAATAAGAGACTCGTCATTAGGAAGTTAGCCAGTGAGTGGACTGCAAATGACTTGGGAATTAAAGAGGAGTGATAGTCCTTCCCCAAGCTTTGATTAAATGCCACATGCTGAAACGTAATAACAGCCCACAGCCGCACTATACTCGATCCTCGCCGGCAGGTATCCCGATTCCCATCAGTGTTAGTTATTATGCCTTTGGATGGCAAATGATGGTTATTTTGGTTATTTATATTTATATATATATAATGGGTGCTGGGTTATTTCTTGTCTCATTGCCTTAATAAAATTAGTAACAAATATTTGTTATATTACGAATGTAAAATAATTATTATCTCTGTAATACAATAAACCAGAGAGGCCACTGTATATGTGATTTCAATCTCATTTTTATTTTATTTTATACATTTCTTTAATACTTTTCTTTATCGAATACAAATGTTAATCAATGTCAAAGGTCTGACATGTCCCCCTCATTTCATCCCTGAGGCACAGAATGTGCAGCAATTCACCAGTCATCTCATTTTGTAAATATTCAACCATGTTGGTCCTCACTTGTTGATTACACAAGTCAAGTCATCTTTATTTATATAGCGCTTTTTACAATACAGATTGTATCAAAACAGCTTCACAGTGATACTGTAACATGAATATAATACAACAAAGTTTGTTTCTAGATGAAAATTGCGCCATCGTCCACCTTAAGGCAAATCAATAATATTGTTGAATATTAAATGTCCCACCCCAACTAAGCAAGCCAAAAGCCAAGGCAACAGTGGCAAGGAACCAAAACTCCATCAGTGACAGAACGGAGAAAGAAAAACCATGGGAAGAAGGCTCAGTTGTTCAGTTCTCCTCTGGCCATCGAGCGAACAGTGTATAATTATGATTCAGGCAGATTCAAGGATGAAATGTCCTTTGTGTCATACTGGTCAGCCTAAAACATGTCTGAACTTGCTCCTTGCTCGTTAAGTGGGGGAGGAGCTTTGAAATCCTGAACTCAAATGGTGTGGAAAAAATAAGTTATCAAGCCAATTTCATTGGGTTGCTACAACGTAAATATTGTTTTAAACTAATCAACACATATATTTATGTTTAAATTACATACATTATTAAGTTGATGTAATTATCAACATTATTCTGTCATGACAACTCATTAAAATAATGCTGGCAACTGGCAATGCTGGTTTAAAGGAGAACTCCGGTCAATTTTAACATTGAAATTTTAACATTTTTTTGTAAATTTGGAGTGCTGTCAATACAGAGAACAACGACAAAAATCGGTGTTGCCTACACCATGTTATCCTCTTTTTAAAATTTGCACCCTGTTGACTTCAATGTTGACTTCAACTCGAGTGTCGAGTTCACGCGCATATGTTTAGTACCTATGATCACGCGCGTGAACTCGACAATCGATTACTGTGGACTTCGACCGAAAACAGGATGTAAATACAGGTATGAGCGCTGGCTGAAATAACATCATTTTTATTCATATCTTTCACATCTACTGCAGTCAGATTCACCCGTGTTCACTCTGAAGGAATCACTCACATTGGCTGTGCACTTGTAATGACACATCAAGGATGTTAAGAGGCTAAAAGCAGGTTTAAAACTTGCCCCATTGAAGTCAACAGGGTGCAAATTTGAAAAAGAGGATAACACTGTGTAGGCAACACCGATTTTTGTCGTTGTTGTCTGTACTGACAGCACTCCAAATTTACAAAAAAATGAGCTCAATGTTAAAATTGACCGGAGTTCTCCTTTAATCAAATTAACAATTTAGAATTTTTAATTTACAACAATGTATTAAATTATGTAGTGGTAACAGATCCCTTGAATTATTTTTTAGAGTGTGTGTGTGTGTGTGTGTGTGTGTGTGTGTGTGTGTACTGTATGTGTGTGTGTGTGTATGTGTGTGTGTGTGTGTATATATATTATATATATTACCATTTACTGTAACAGAATGCTGCATCTTTTATCTATATGTTTATCATATGAACATTTTAAAAGTTTCAAAAGCTTAAAGTTTTGAGTTAATTTCAGGTTAGACTTCATAAAAGCCGTGACTTGTGGTTTAGTGTCTCATTCAGGAATCACTCTGACTGATTCTCAGCGGCACATTAGACTGATTCAACCTGATGATTAGGGTTAGGGTTAGGGTTAGGGTTAAGGTTAGTTAATGCTATTAGTTGAGACTGATCTCTGGCTCATACGTGTCATATGTTCACCAACTGCACTATGTTGTATATTTTATAGCCATCTAGACAAGAAAGATATATTGTGTTATTTTACTCTCGTCGCATTCAGTTCAGACCTCAAACTCAAACCAAAACATAATTTATCTTGCTGTGGCCTTGTAGATCCTGTAGCGTCGGAAAACAGCCAGAGTATTTTACCTCGGTACTTCATTGAAACCACTGAAACCATAAGTCATGAAAATGATGTTGTTTTTAAACATCGTAGCCAGAAGAGCTGGTTCTCAGTTTCAAACCCAGTTTGCATGTATACTAATTTCATTCTGAATGCTAAATAATATATTAGCCAGCTTCCCTCAGTTGTTCACGAACAGCCCGAGGCTCCCGTTGGGGGGGGCTGACGTGAATGTTTGCGAACTTAAAGTGCTTCAAGGTGAACACGAGCCGCAGAACTCGCCCCACTTTTCAACGGCAGCACGACTTCACATGATATTCCCAGTGCAGATACGGCCAGGAGACCGTCTCCTTGTACCCGATGACTTTACAGGGCCTTTACAGATGAGCTTCTGGTGGAGATCACGAGCCTCAGAGGGATAGAGAGGGTACGACACACATTGTTAGATAGCATGTCGTCCCGTGATATATAGGCCACATCTACAACACCTGGCCGAGCAGGAGCGCAATCTGCAGCGCTGCAGTTTTGTGTGGCCCTCCGGAAAATCGCTGGCAAATAAAAAGATATTAGGAGGCTAATAAGGGGCTCTCGCTGTGTTCATTCAGCTAAGTTTGCACACAGAAAAGTTAGTAACAAGCATGAAATGCGTGCACCTGGACGATGACAATTGCACATGGAGGATGATCGAAACAGCTGGAGGCCTATTTCAGCCCCGGGCAACGCCACGTTCCCCACTGCCCTCTTCCATCGAGAGACATTGTTTTATTCTGTCATTTATTCACTCAGCGGGTCGCCTAATCTAATACGATTTACGCCACTTACATTTTTCATACAGTGCATATTAGCGGTTTAGTCCCGCCTGAGCGAGCGAGTTGTGGACCTTGCTCAAGGGCAACTATGACACTCTCATTTTACAGGTTCCTCTCACAGTTTTTGGCATTTCCTTCACTGCTTTCTTTTTTTTTTTTTCGCCTCGCTCTCCCTCGACTGCAGATAAGTAATGTGCAACCTCTCAGACGAGGCCCGTCCAAAAAGGCTTTTTGAGCAATTTAACATATTAAAGCTTCACAAAATGTCGTTGACACTTCGAGATTCTTGGAGTCGCACATGCATTATTAACCAAATTCAATTAAGTCGCAAGTACAAAAGAATTTTATATTGCTCCTCTAGAGATCCACGGATCTTCCCCTGAATGTCAGGGATCAGGGATGGAAACTTCCTTGATGTCTAAATTTTCCCAAGCCCGTCATTGGTTTTCATGAAGAAATATTTAGATAGACAATATTGAGTACTGACAGCATCTAATAGCCTATGTAAACACTTAAGAGATTAATCACATCCAAAACAAAAGTTTGTGTTTAAATAATATATGTGTGTGTACTGTGTATAATTATTTTGAATATATAAATACACACACATGCATGTATACATTTTAGAAAAAGATATATTTATATATAATATAAATGATATATATATATATAATGTATATGCATGCAAATATTTCTTAAATATATACATGCATGTGTGTGTTTTATGGTTTTATGGTGTATTATGTACATTTTGTGATGGTTAATACAGCTTAAATAATCAAAAATGCCCCCTAAATTTATCACTACATCAAATGGTTGAAATAAAAATCAAGTGTAAATTAGTATAGAAAGGAAGCCGAACCTAGGAAGCCGAACCTTATATAAACCTGGTGAATAAACTGGCTCACATATGCTGAAAAGTAGATTCATAGTTACTTATTTACTGCATTTATGTACAAAAACTGTTAAAAACTGCAGGTGAGTTTAATAGCCATAGCGGGACTCTCAGTAAATGACGAGTAAACTCAGAGAAAGATAGTTTTTAATGGCACATTTATTTATAAATGAAATCCAGATGGGACTAATAACAGTAAAATCATTTGCACTCTTTTTATGGATGAATGTAATTATCGTCAGAGCTCAACAAGTGTGAAAAACAAGCGAAACACTGTTGATTTTAAGATTTAACACACGTACAGTAAGCCTGAACAGAGTTTAATAATTGCACGGAACATAATGAAACCATTTTAATGCATATTATGTAAATGCATGACATATGTTCAACAAATGTGATGCGGTTAAGAATTGTTTATGCAAATTAATTCAGCAGGTTTGTAAGCATAAAAATTGTTTTGTTTTATAAGCTGTCCACGTTAATATTGCACGTATCAGTATCTGTCCAGAAATGTAAATGCACTTTAAAAATGAATACAGTATTCGTTTAAAAGTGTGTGCGGGAGCTATCACCGTCTTTAGACTTTTTATATTTGGCTTCATTATTGGCTTCTTCTTGCAGAGCTCTTTCCTTGTTTAATGATTGACTAAATAAATGAACATGATCGTTCTTCTTCTGATTTGGCTTTAAACTCAGGACTGCACTGCTGGGACGCATCAAGTCTCTCTCTCTCTGGTCATCATCACACTATCACAGTGTCAGAGATGGAGGAGAGGATTCAGGCTATAGAAACCAGCATCGATCCGCTCCCTGCCGACCGGAGCCAAACCTGCTGACTGTGTGCAAATAGATGAAGGGAGTGAAGGGGAAAAAAGAGCTTCACCCCTCTCTTTTTCTCTGCCTCTCAATATTTCTCTGTTGATTCTCTAGAATTATGCCGTTTGGTGTGTTTGCCTGCTTTGCCTCAAGGACTTTCTTATTCTGCAGGGTTGCAACATTGAGACTTAAAGAAGTGGCTCCTTTACAATTCATGAGTGTGAAAGTGAATGTGAATGTGAATGTGAATGTGAATGTGAATGTGAATGTGAAAGTGAATGTGAATGTGAATGTGAATTGGCCTCGACCTACAGGGTGTTCAAGTGGAGTTTCAATTGGAATGACAGGAAGAGGACTTTTATTTGAGATGAAACTAAAATAGTTCCATCATTAATATATATATATATATTTTTTATGTGTCCACTGACTGTTATGCATAACTGATTTTTAATTATTTTATTTCAGCTTCCTGCTTTTGTTGTTGTTGTGTGCCGTCATTTAGAAACCCAACAAATGACACCATTCATCAGTATCAGTAACACATATTAGTCAAGCTGTCTCTATAATTATGGAAGTTGCTTTATGTTTTTTGGCTTTGTTTTGAGGACTTTGCGGCAAAATATTAATAGCATTCTGGGGAATTAAGTGTTCTGCCACAATGGTCCAAGTTAATGCATTAAATACATTGATATAAATATCTAGTATTATTTTGCATTATATTATATTAAATATATTGTTCAATATATTGATATATACATGAAAAAAAAAAAATGAAAAAAAAAAATATATATAAAATAAAATTAATGAAATAAATATATAAATATAATATTAAAATATATATAATTAATGGAAAAAAAAACAATATATTGCTATATATATATATATATATATATATATATATATATATATAGCATTTTACATTAAATATAGATTTATCATATAATTTATTTTAAATTAAATATATGTAAGAACTTGTATAAAAAGTTTGTTCATTTCAATTAAATTGCACTTCTTCCTTAAATGTACATTCTGCATCCTGTTTTCCACCTCAGTTCAGATTCAGTAATAGAATTGTAATATAAAAGGCATCGCAATTCAGTTCAATTCTCTATGGCACACAACCCTGTTCTCCACACCTCCTCTCCACTTTCCCCTCATTTTCTTTCACTTTTCCCATTTCTTGCTCCAAACATCCATCCGTCCATCTTTTGCTCATAGCCGTCCATTTTAAGCACGTCCGGTGTCCTCCATCACACTCCATCTTTGGCTTTTTCATCTGCTTTAAAATCCCTTTCATCCTCTTTCTGCCCATTTTCTCTTCCTCCTCAGCCTCCTCTTCGTCAGCGTCTGAACAGCAGGCAGACTGGGGAGATTAAAGCTCAAGTTCATTGGGTTTTTTTCCCGCTGGTCCCAAAACAGAGCCATATAAAGCTGGAGGATTTGCCTCAGACATTTCATCAGATATATGTTGGGGTGCTTAGAGGGATCATTCACTCATCCATGAACACTGTGTCATGATTTACTCATCGTGACACAGTTGTTCAAAACCCACTTGACCTTCATGAGCTTCTTTCTGTTGTTGAACAGTCCACAGTTTTATGTTTATAAGTGAGCGAATTTGATTGTTGAGTGTAACCCTTTAAATGAGTCTGATATGTGCAGTTTTATGTTTATAGGTGAGGGAATTTAGATTGTTGAGTGAACAAACCCTTTAAAATGAGTGATATGTGCAGTTTTATGAATATTGGTGAGCGAATTTCCAGTTTTGAGCGAGCGAACCCTTTAAATGAGTTTGATATGTGCTGTTTTTATGATTATAGGTGAGTGAGTTTAGATTTTTGAGTGAACAAACCCTTTAAATGAGTCTGATATGTGCAGTTTTCTGAATATTGGTGAGCAAATTTCCAGTTTTGAGTGAACAAACCCTTTAAATGAGTCTGATATGTGTAGTTTTATGATTATAGGTGAGCAAATTTTCATTTTTGAGCGAACAAACCCTTTAAATGAGTCTGAAATGTGCAGTTTTCTGAATATTGGTGAGCGAATTTCCAGTTTTGAGTGAACAAACCCTTTAAATGAGTCTGATATGTACAGTTTTTATGTTTATAAGTGAGCGAGTTTAGATTTTTGAGTGAACAAACCCTTTAAATGAGTCTGATATGTGCAGTTTTTATGTTTGTGAGTGAATTTTCATTTTTGAGTGAACAAACCCTTTAAATGAGTCTGATATGTGCAGTTTTATGATTATAGGTGAGCAAATTTCCAGTTTTGAGTGAACGAACCCTTAAAATGAGTCTGAAATGCAGTTTTATGTTGGCGTGGATGTGCGTCTGCTCTCAGTTGATTGTGTATTCAGGTCAGATCAGCCTTCATCTGAGGGGCGAGTCTGTATTCAGAGCACTTTTCGTACCAGTATTTCTCCATTATTAGCATAAATTAATCATCAAACAGACAGACATATGCAGCTTAAAGAAGATGAAATCCAAGCCAGCAAATTAGCATTAGTGTTTTTATGACAGGAGCTGGGACTTCTGCTGCAGGTATGGGGTGACAGAACATCGTGTTCACCTTATTCAGCTATCAGTTCGCAGAATCGGGCAGTAATGGATCCCTGTGCTTATCATCTGTAATGTATGGAACATTTTCATTACTGCGTTTTCGAGGGCGCTGATAGCGTTCGCTGGTGGAATGGATTGCTGTTTGAGAGCATTAAGATGTAAGGATCTGTACTTATGTATGGAGTTGGTAAGATGTCACAGACGAGCAACTCTATTCCAACAGCATCCGATCGGATCAGTGCAGCTTTCCCTCTCTGGTTTGCTCTATCGTTGGGATAACTGAACCACCATATTTATGTATTTCAGAAAAGGAGGTTCTGTATGTGACATCTTTTGCTTAATGCTCTGTTCCAGACAACTCGAAACTTTTGTCCTACTCTTACTTGGAAAACCGATTGAAAGTTTGGACATCTGGCAATCCACAGATTGATCAATCCCACTTCAATGCGAAAGGTCATTTGAGGGCATTTTCAAGATGGTGATGTTCCACTGGTTATTTAATAATCTAAATTATTTTAAATACTATATTATTGTTTATTTTATTTATTTTTGTATTTTATTATTTTTTATCATTTTATTATTCGATTATTTTGTAGATTTATTATTGTTTTGTTTTGTTTTGTTTTGTTTTGTTTTATTTTATTTATTGTATTTGTATTAATTTTTATATTCTTGAGCTGTATTCATATGTGTTATTTTCATTTCTTTTTTTTCTTTTTTTTGCATTTTTGTGATTTATGTGTTGCTTGGATTAGATTTTTGTAGTGAACAAACCCTTTAAATGAGTCTGATATTCACCTTTATGTTTATAGGTGAGCGAATTTTGATTTTTGAGTGAACAAACCTTTTAAATTAGTCTGATATTTGCAGTTTTATGTTTATAAGTGAGCGAATTTAGATTTTATGGTCTTAAGTTGTTTTTATAAGTGGGGTTTTTTTGGCATTTTTGTGATTTATGCGTTGCTTGCAACAAAAAAAAAAGATTTTACGCCTCTTTGCAAAGGCTACTTTTGAATGTCAATGCAGGAACAGGCTTTTTCACGCATAATCGTGTAGTTATGAGACAAACACATGCTAATCTCCTGTTTTACACAGTGTGAAAAGAGAATGCATTAGCCTTCCAGGTTAATAAAAAGATGGCGTGCTTGAAAGGACGCTAAAACCATGCATTTATTCACACAAATGAGTGGCCATGTTGCCAATTACAGCCCTAAATGAGCTCCTGATAAGTTAATTGTTTTATTAGTTGCATCACACTCTTGACAGCAACTGCGGTTTGTCTGATATTCATGATCCAATCCGAATGGAAAGTGTTGAGAGCGAAACCACAGATGAACACTGGTCCGACCGCATGCGTTGGGAGAGAGGTGTCTTTTTAATTCGCTCAACTATAGTAATGAATCAATTACGAGTATCAGCATAATGAAAACAGTAAACAGTTTGGCCTGTCAAAGCCAGGACTGTGCATTAGCATCTCATTTAGCACGTAGGGTGTGATATGCTCATTTTGCCCATTTGCCGTATTTTCCCCTTCTGTCTTCATCCGTCTTCCACTCGTAGCTGGGGACAAAGATGATAGGAGAAGATTTATCGGGATTGACAGGTTTTTAGAGCTCCGACTTGGAAAGGCTTGAAAAGGTAAATTGAAGATGGGTGGGAGCGAATCCCGGTCCTTTAAGCGACGGGCCAATTACTTATTCTTTCTGATGAAGTGGGAAGATGCTTCATGATCAGGTTAAACACTAAACCCACTTTTGCTTGGCTCAGATTGCACTCGCTCACCGCGACGCACCTGCCAAGACGGGGATCGCTTCCCTGCCACCAGAAATGGTGCAGTAGCTATAGCTGAGCTATGCTTTTTCCTTTAGTGTAGTGTGTGTTATAATGGTTTGTGAATGTAGAAGTTTCAAAGATCAAAAGTGCAGATAAATCGAGTTATTGTCTCTCAAAAGACTGCCTGAAACGAGTCGTAAGTCCAGTGTAGGTTTGTGGCTAATTTGCATAATGCCAGCCTGTGGTCTTGATTGGCTGCTCGTGAACAGTGTCGGCTTTGCCCCGCCCTCAAACACTGTAGTTGTATCTGAGACTGGAAGAGTTTGGTTTGAGTTGTTCATGTCGAGAAGACGCTGTTTACTGCAAATCCACTTTGATGCTCTTACAAAGGATGAGATTGATACGGTAAAACCGGCGTTATCGTTACTGTTCGTATCACTGTGTGTCAAGTGCTGAGGAAGAGCTGAAACTCAGATATGCTAATGGACGTTTCGTTTCCGACACATGCTGTATGTGCTCGACCAATCACAACAGACTGGGCCGTCTGACCAATCAGAGCAGAGCAGCTCTAAAAGGAGGAGTTTAGAGAGACTGAATCATTTATCAAACCGTTTCAGACACTGTGTGAAAAGAGCTGATGCTGCAATGCAAATTATGAGAACATTAAAGTGTTTTTTTGACCTTGGATGCAAGTAAATCTATTGTAGGAGACTCTAAAACAAAATTTGGAAACTTTAAAATAGCATAATAAGGGGACTTTAAATTGTCTAGATTGCAGTTTAACCGAACTGAACAGATGGTGTTTAGAGGGAATGCAAGAAAGTTGAGTGGCTGTTTTGTTCTGGTTTGTCTTCTTTCAGGTTACTGGTACTTATCAAATGCATTGTCTCATGACATTTTTACAAACATGTCTATTTATACATGCATTGCTTTTTATTTTAATTAAGTTTAATTAGTGTATTTTATTTGTTCCAGTTCTGCATTTGAAGGCAGATATTCTAAACATTTATGACTTTGATGTTTATGATTTTGTGTTGAACAGTAGTAGCTGATATTGATTGCTATTAGATGTGAACTTGTAGAACTCGTGTTGTGTTACGAGGGCAACGGTCCTGCAAGGTCAGATATGCAACTGTTCTGGAAATAAGCTGGAAAAAAGGTTCATTTATAAACAAATTTATGAAGAAGAACAAGTTAAGGCAAACACAATAAACTGCATAAAACCAAACAGTTTTTGTGTGGTGATAAAACTGTCATACGAATAAGCTATAATCACGATTACTACAAATATGTAAATTCTGCTATTAAAGTTTCTTTATTTTCATCCATTCACTACTTACAATCTATATATATATATATATATATATATATATGTGTGTGTGTGTGTGTGTGTGTGTGTGTGTGTGTATTTTTATTATACATTCTTTAATTATTTATTTATTTTCTTATTTTGTTTTTTTATTAATTATTTATATATTTGTATATATAATGCTTTAGTTTTTTTCAGTTTTAACAATTTTAGTGCTTAAGTTAAAGTTAGTTGCCAATGCAACATTTGTATTTGTATTTTATTTTATTTTTATTTTTTTGAGCATTCAATAACGATTCTGATCAAATACTGAGGGATGTCTCATGCAGATATTCTGTGCAAACACAACATTGCATTAACAGTTCTGATCTGCAAAACAGTCTGACTGTTTCATTAACACATTTTTTTTTCATTTTTTTTATCAATGGTTGGTTGGTTCACTAAGCGAACATCGCCACCCAGGACTGGTTGGTCATTTAAGCGCGCTCAGCGGTGGACGGTGGCGATGGCAGCGCGGAGTGTGTTTCCATGAGGGATGTGGGAGATGTACGGGGTGGACAGATGGAGTAATGCGTTCCAGCTTGAGCCAAGCATCGTCCTGACTGGTTCTGGCTGGTTCTGACTGGTTTTGGCCGGTTCTGACTGGTTCTGACGGGTTCTGGCTGCCAGCCTGCGCAGGGAACGGTGGAGGCGTCAGTAATGCCTCATCACTGGCAGATGCCTCTCTCAAGGCCAAAATGTTTGCACTTGACTATAAGCCACCCACACATGCTTGGGTTTTCACAAGTAGCAGCCTGTTATATAAGCTGAATTCTGATGGCTCACTTGCGCTGGGATTTCTGTTTTTAATGATAACTCAATAATAAGTCATCTTGAAGGACAAACTTCAGCAAACAGCAGCACTGTTGCAAATTATCTGTAAAACGGTATTTTCTCCTCAGCGTTGTGCACTGTGTTGAGTCTAATTGACTGTGAATCATATAACGGGCTCTGCTAAACTAAAGGAGTCTGTGGGGAAATAAGAGAATCAACAAACTAGCTAACTCAGAATCAGTGCGGGAAACAATGAAGGCATGAGAACGTAAATATCGTGACCAAATGTGATGAGGGTCTCGAATTACTAGATTAAATAGACCCGAAGGCCTTCTCTGTTGTTATAAATTTAGAAATGACAGAACAAATTAGTGATGGCTGGAACAATGAATTAGATGATTTTTTTAAAAAAATTTGTGCCATTTTGATATTTGCTTTTCCTTTTGTCCCTGCCTGTGGATAGATAATACACAACCATGTCTTATTGTGTTAACATTAATTTGTTAAGGAATAAATTAATTAATGAAATAATAACTTAATATATATAAATACATGTATAAAATGTATTTATGTATAATTTATGTATAAAATTATATTTATTTATATATATATATATATATATATATATATATATATATATATATATATATATATATATAATTTTTTTTTTAATTTTTTTATAGATATATATTAATATATTTATTTATTTTATTTTATTTATTTTTTGGGGGGAAATTATTTATATATATAATTTAGAATATAAAATATATTACAATTTATATATATACACACACACACATAAGTAAATAATTTCAAAAAGATATATATAATTTAATAAATAAAAAGCAAATAATATAATTTAATTTATATACTATATATATATATATATATATATATATATATATATATATATACATCCACACAAACAAACACACAACTGTTTCTGATTGTTATAAAATATAAAAAATATAATTATAAAATACATACAAATGTTTTCTTATTATTATTATTATTTATTATTATTATTATTAATACATTATTTAATTATTTTTAATGATTTAATAAATTAATTATTATTTAATTCATATTTAATTATTTTATTTACATTTTGATTAATTATTTTGTATGCTTTATTTAGTATTACTATGTTTTCTTTATGTATAGTTTTTTTTATTACTTTTATAACTTTTTAATAATATTTCTAACAGTAGGATGCTGTATCTGATTGTGTTAACATCAATTAGTGAAAGTGTTTCTGTTATGTAGTGTTTCAAAGAATCATTTTTACAAAACTTTGTTTGTTTTGCAGTAGCTTTTTTTATTTATTTTTTTGAACCACCACCTGAAAAAGTTTGAGAAGCATTGCTGTGCAGAAAGACCAGCTCAGGACAAAAGTTTGCTGTGTCGGTGGTGCGGTTTGGCTGGCTCGGCGTGTCCGCGGGGAGGAGATGGTGGGTCTGGTTCACAGATCAGTGGGTTTAATTAGGTCTGATGTGTGGCGCTGAGAGTGGGCCTACACTCCTCTCACATCCAATCACTCACACACAGAGCAAGAGTGGCTTTCCTAGTGTAGTGGTGTAAGAGAAACGGATGAACAGTCTCTGTGGAGTTGTCCAGCTCTCCTCCTCCATCTCCAGCATCAAGCGCTGTCTGTTCTACTAACCATCAGCTCTATACAACCCCTAAGTCCAATGTTATGGGTTATCCCAGAGTCTACGTTTAGAACGAGGACTGGCCCAGATATTCAATGTTCAAAAGATATTTGTGATTTTAGAGTTTGCAAGTTTGATTCATTTCAGTGAGTCAATTAATATTTCAATGAATCAATTCAAAACTCTGATTCAGTCATTTGTTTACATAATTTTCATGTATTGAAATGTTGAATTAAAAATTTTTTTAACGTTAATTTAGTTAAAAACAGCAAAACATGATTTAGCTCAAACTATTCAATATATATATATATATATATAAATCATTTCTAATAAAAAAAAAAAAAAAATATATATATATATATATATATATATATATATATATATATGTATGTATGTATGTATTTTTTTTGTTTTTTATTAGAAATGATATATATATATATACATATTCTGTCAATATATAAATTATACAAAAATTCTTCTTTAAAATAAACACATATAGATATAAATCAACTAAATTCCCAAAACGACTGCTCAAATGACACATAACTTAAATTGCATTAAATTTAAATTAAATTGCATATGATTAAGCATTTGATTTATTATTTTAATTTTGTTATAGGAAAAAAATTTGATATGGCACCAGTAGCCTACTGTATGTATGTTTCATAATAATAATAATAATAATAAAACATTCTCCTTACTATATTACTAATATTATTTGAAACTATTCTTGTACATACAGTATTATTTATATTATAATTTAAAATTTAAAATTATATTTTTTTAATATAATATAATTAAATATATTTATAGGTAAATATTTAATAACATTTAAATCATTTTATAGTTATTTATTTTAAATCATAATTTGTAATATATATATTAGTCAAAAGAATGAAAAATATGTAGATATTTTTAGCCATATCAATAATCCCTATGGCACTGACACATCTGTTGTATTTCTCCATCCGTCTGACTGCTGTTGTTGATTACTTCTCTTTCATGTAGTTCATGTTGACACTTCCATCAGTTTCCCAGAATGACTGTCTGTCGCTGGGGAGGCTGGAAGTCTAAATCAATCTGAATCTAAAGCCATAATAAAGTATATTTAATGCTGACAGACACACCGGATGAGGAACATGCCCTCATTAGGATAGGAGCTTGTGTTTTCCACAAGACGTATCGTCGACTATAAAGATAATTAAATAAATTAAGTATAATTTAAAAAAATGAAGTGGTGCCACTAACGTGAATGCGAAGCATCCAGAATCCGTCCTCAAGAGAAGCTGTTTTTAGATTCGCAGGGTGACTCAACAACAGAACAGCTCACAGTTTGATGTGTCATTTGTTTTTACAGCTGTATATTTTTATAGGACTTTTTGCAACTCAGTTTTTTCAGCGTCAATCGCATGATCCTCGAGAAATGCCATCAGTTCTTTAATTTGGATCCATTTCAAGATGAAAATAGCATTGGGTAAGCTAATACTGTTGAGTTCTGCTGATAGATTAGCACTGCGTATCATAACACACACACACACACACACACACACACACAGAGTGGTTTGTTTTATATACGAGTCCTGTCACTTGAATCGCCACTCTGTGTGTTTGCTAATCCCTGAATGCTAAATCCTAGTGTGATTTAAGCGGGTGCAGGAACTACATAATCTTATTGTCATGGTCTGCAGATTTATCAGCTGAACATCCATGATGGGAATCTCCCGTTCCTCCACATCCCAATCCCAGCTCTAATGAGATCCGGAGAGTGTGGAGGCCGTTTGAGTTTAGTGAACTCACTGGCTACGTTTACATCCACAACTTTTGTTTCAGTCGGACTGAATTCATTCCTATTGATGAATCCGAACGTAATGTTAACATGAACGCTAAACGTGATCGGGTTGATATTCATATTCACAATATTGAGCTGTTTGCGCATAATAACCATTCTCCTACATTGATTCTTTATTTGTCTTAAACAACAGACTTAATATTTATCAATTTCTGGTCATAATTTGGAGTCAGTGAGCATATGAACCGTTGTGCCGCTGCTTATATTCATCACGCAGTAAAAATGCCCAAAACCAGTCGCCTGTGGATGAGAATCCGAAACTAGGACTGGTGGGACGTTGTCCTGCTTCACTTCACAGACGCTAAGGAGTGAAACGCGAATTTTAGAATGACGGGACACTAATTTATATGACACTTTATTCAACAGGACGAACGGCTCGTTCCGCACTATTTCTACGTCACTGCACATGCGCAGTCCTTTCAGTTTCGGTTTTCAATCCGATCAAGTGTTTACATGTTCTCTGGATCGGATTACAAAAGGAATAAACCGCCCCTTTCAATCCGATCGAAATTTCATTGGGATCGAGCTCAATCGGATTGAGTAAGGTGTTTACATGAAGGCTTTTCAGTCCGATTGAGCCGTCAATCCGATTACTAACGGATTATTTGATGTCTGATGTTTGATGCCATCAGAAGATGCTCATAAAGAGATGAACATGATCAGCATGATCATGTGGAGTTTAATCGATGCTCAATTGGTAGTAAGAGGCACAAAGTGTTGTAAGAAAACATATAATACACCGTTAAAGCACCAGCAGCCTGATCCGCTGATATAAGACAGGACGGATCCATACTTTAATGTTGTTCACGCCAAACTCTGACTCCATCATCTGAATATCGCAGCAGAAATCGACACTCATCAGAACAGGCGACGTTTTTCTAATCCTCTATTGTCTGGTTTTGTAGCCTGGAAATCCAGACCTAAATCTGAATGAAAATCGGCCAGCTCGAGGGGCGGCACCAAGCATGCATTTGAAAATCTCACTGCACGCAATTGGATAACACTGCGACCAATCACAACAAGCCCCATACGCTTAGCTACCAGCGGAGCTAACTGGTAGATTAGACTCTTACCGTATCCGGTCGCCCTTCTTGCAAAGGAACGATTCGAGCGCCGTCTTCTGTTCCTCTTTTAGAGAAAAAGCCAAGTCTAACTCATTCATTGTAGCGAAAGCCGTTTCAAACAAATGGTGTTCATCCATAGCCATCTTGCAATGTTTACTAATGACTTCGACGTCACAGCGCTGTCGTCATCTCGCCTCTGGCCCGTCTATATCAGATAACCCGATGTGATTGGTGCAGCTCAGATACAAGGGCATATTTAATGAGCATTATTACTCGACGCCAGAGTAAACTCGCTGAGCAAATTCAACTTGTGCTCTCGCAAGAACTCTGGATTACCAGGGTAGCGGTTTTGTTGAGTCCGTGTGAATCGTATCCTCAGTTTGTTGTTCTCATCTGACAGGAGTGTCATTGGTGTGTGTCTTCTGCTACTGGAGCTCTTCTGCTTCTAGGTTTGGTGTGTTGTGTGTTCAGAGATCCTCTTCTGCAGACCTCGGTTGTAACAAGTGGTTATTTGAGTCACTGTTGCCTTTCTATCAGCTTGAAGTTCATCATTAGCAGTTTCTCCACAAGATGAGAAAGTCAATGCTAATGTATAGAAGCTGCGCAGTGTCGTTCACACAAACACTAAACATCGTCATGGTAACACACATGACATTTTAAAAATGCAATAAGCATTAATTTAACAACATTAAATGTAACATAAAAACCTATATACATAACTGATTAGGAAAAACTATGAAGAAACTTAGTTATTTAAACAAAAATACATCAAATGTGAAGTGTCACGCAGGGAATTGTGGGAATGTCAATTTACGGTTTTTCACTGTAAATTATACAATGACTTGTTCTTTCACTTCCAAAAACTGTCAATTTAATGATATTTTCTGTACAATTACACTAAATGTACTGTTAGTTCTATCAAAGTTATTTACCGTATATAGTACGTCATTACTATTAACCAATTAACAGTTTTCAACCGTAGCATTTTTACAGTCTTTTACCTTTAAAATCACTCTAATGTTTTACAGTGTAGTCCTCCGGCATCAACAAGGCATTTTCACTCACAGAACTGCCGCTCACTGGATATCTCATCTTTTTTGGTCCATTCTCTGTAAACTCGTTTGTTTACAGATGTTTGTGTGTGAAAATCCCAGTAGATCAGCAGTTTCTGAAACACTCAGACCAGCCCGTCTGGCAGCAACAACCATGCCACGTTCAAAGTCTCTTAAATCACCTTTCTTCCCCGTTCTGATGCTCCGTTTGAACTTCAGCAGATCATCTTGACCATGTCTACATGCCGAAATGCATTGATTTGCTGCCATTTGATTGGCTAATTAGATATTTGCTTGAACACACAGTTGAACAGATGTACCTAATAAAGTGGCAGATGAGTGTGTATATATATAAACAATAGAGAACATGGTCTGTAAATTCACAAAGCTTTTTATCAGAGCGCTCCCTCTTAAACTCTGCTGGTTAACAAATGTCCTAATTGGCCCATGTGGCTCTTTATCTCCATGCAGATGCTAATAAACTTCACTCGGCTAATTAAAGCAGGACATCTAGCTCAGTCTGTCTGGACTCTGGCCTTTCTGGGTCAGTGAGCTGCTCTCTTCATGTCGTTGTGTTCGGGTGAATCTCACGAAAGCTGTCGAGAACATGGCCGGTCACATTTCACTAGGCCCAGACAGAATCTGTGGACTTTCTTTTGCATTTTCCGAGCTGATGTTGAGGTGAAATCTGTGCTGAAATATGTAAAATGGAGATGAGTGCTCTTGTTAGTTGCTCAAAGCATTGTTAAATCAACTCAAATATATATATACGTGTGTGTGTGTGTGTGTGTGTGTGTGTGTGTGTGTGTGTGTGTGTATACAGTATATATACATATAGCCAATTTTTTAATCACTGTTAAAACACTTTCCCCACTTCCAGTTCTCATTACTGTAATGTAATTACTGTAAAACAATTACTGTAATGTAAATGTGATGAAAATATAAAAATGCACCAAAATTACATCAAGATTAGAGTTTCACCATTTAGAATGATATAAAATTAATAAAATTAATTTAAAAAAAAATTAAAAAAATTAATTTAAAAAAAAATTAAATTAAATTAAATTAAATTAAATTAAATTAAATTAAATTAAATTAAATTAAATTAAATTAAATTAAATTAAATTAAATTAAATTAAATTAAATTAAATTAAATTAAATTAAATTAAAGGATCCGCATTACGGTAATGACAACCATCATGAAAATGTCACAATGCAAAACATTTTAGGGTCCCAACATATTTATTAATTAAAATATAATACCTAATTTTATTACAATTTGATTTTAGGGTGAAATAAGACCTGGATATTTTACTGACAGGTAACCTTAACCTGTCGTAAGTGTATTAAAAATGAAAAAATCAGCATGCACCTCTGTGAAGTAATTCAAGAAGTGTTTATCTGGTAACACTTTACAATAAGATTCATTAGTTAATGTATTAACTAACACGAACTAACCATGAGCAATCCATTTGTTACTGTATTTGTTAATCTTTGTTAACGTTAGTTAATAAAAATAAAGCTGTTCATTGTTTGTTAATGTTAGTTCACAGTGCATTGACTAATGTTAACAAGATTTTAATAAAGTATTAGTAAATGTTGAAATTAACATTAACAAAGATGAATAAATGCTGTATAAGTGCAGTTCATTATTAGTTTGTTAACTAATGTAGTTAACTAATGTTAACTAACGAACCTTATTGTAAAGTGTTAGCGTTTATCTTAGTTTTGAAAAGAGGCAGACATGTTTCTGCAGTTGTTCTTTCTCACTCTCCTGTCAGTAACTCGCTGGAAAAAGAAGCAACAAGGAATAAAGACAGGCAGGGAACTGAGACTACATCAGATGATTAAATCAAGATGGCACGTTCCCGCCGGGGATTGTGGGTAAGGCCCACCTCAGAGGTCCTGCTGGGCCCGTCTGATTGTTGACGGGGCTCATTTGGTCCTCCAGGGGTGAGATCCTTTGGGTAACGTTTAATTAGCAACTCATTACGACTGTATGGAGAAAAAAACATCTGGTCTGAATGAGTATACGAATAAGAAGTTGAATTTAGTCATTAAGACGTGTGGAAGAGTCAGACGGGACGAGGGATGTCGCTCTCGGAGGAGACGCTCACACCTGGATTGAATTAGAAGTATCTAGAGATCGGCGTCGGATGATTCCTCGGAGATGCCTCAACTTATTGAACGCAGTCCAATCATCAGGATAGCAATTTACACACAGGTTAAATATGGTTATGAACACACTCCCCAATAACAGAGTAGCCGGCTCTTTGAGATTACTTACATGGCTAACGGCGTAATCTAATCAAGACTTCTCCCCGGGAACCACTTACACCAACCACGTGCAGAGAGCAAACAAAAAGACATGCACACACTAGGAAATAAACAGGGGAATTCACTAACACGAGTCCTAACCAGACGCGACACCACTGGATTTCAGCGACAAGCAATTTGTCTGTCCACACTAGAGGCGACATCAATCACAGCCAATCAGAAGAGAGTGTGGGCGGAGTCTCTGTCTCTCTACCTTTTTTCAAGATTTTCACATTTCAATTAATAGGAAAATTCCATCAAATTGAATGGAATAATCCTTACATACTATTCATATTATGAATTAAAAAATAGGGCTTAAAACATTTTGTATTGATCTTAATGGAACAAGGGAATGGACTGTGAATGTGAATGTTATTCATATTCATAAATAAAAATAAAAAAAACAAAACAATGTTTTAATATTTATTTAAAGATTTATAAAAAAAAATATTAAGCTCTAGTTTTTTTGCTCATTTAAAATTCTTAATTCATAATATGTAAGGATTATTAAATTCTATTTGATGGAATTTTACTGTTAATTGAAATCATAAATCTTAAAAAAAATAAAATAAATGTGAGTGTACTAATTTAAATTATTTCAGCACACCGGATTCACGTAACGAATTATAGAAATCGAGGTTCTGCACCATTAAGAATTAAATTGAGAATGAGAATAAAATTCACATAAATGTGATTTTTAACTAGAACTTATTTTGTCTAGACAAACTTGACAAGGCCTTGTATGAAAGTTTTGAAAAATGTTTTAAAAGCCTGTTATACAGCAAGGACACATTAAATTGAGCAAAATTAAATACATTTAATATGTTACAAAAGTTTTCTGTTTTAAATTAATGCAGTTCTTTTGAACTTTCTATTCATCAAAGAATTCTGAAAAAAAAAAGTAGCCTATCATAGTTTCCAGAAAAATATCAAGCAGTTTTGAACATTGATAATAATCATAAATGTTTCTTGAGCATCAAATCATCATATTAGAATGATTTCTGAAGGATCATGTGACACTGAAGACTGGAGTAATGATGCTGAAAATCCAGCTTTGATCACAGGAATAAATTACATTTTACAATATATTCATGCTGAAAACAGCTTTTTTAAATTGTAATAATATTTAACAATTTTACTGTTTTTACTGCATTTTTGATCATATAAATGCAGCCTTAGTGAGCAGAAGAGACTTATTTCAAAAACCTTAAAAAATTGACCCCAAACTGATGGATGGATGGATGGATGGATGGATGGATGGATGGATGGATGGATGGATTGGATGGTTGGATGGTTGGATGGATGGATTGGATGGTTGGATGGATGGATGGATGGATGGTTGGATGGATGGTTGGTTGGATGGTTGGATGGATGGATGGATGGATGGATGGATGGATGGATGGATGGATGGATGGATGGATGGTTGGATGGATGGATGGATGGTTGGATGGTTGGTTGGATGGATGGATGGATGGATGGATGGATGGATGGATGGATGGATGGATGGATGGTTGGATGGATGGAAGGATGGATGGATGGATGGATGGATGGATGGATGGATGGATGGATGGAAGGATGGATGGATGGATGGATAGAGTACCACTTTAAGTGCAAATAGCTGGTTAAACTGTTTAAAATACTGTGCACTATCGTGTTTAATGAGTTCTACACACTGACTTGTGTTTGCTGGAGAAAGAATTGCGCTGTCCTCTGGGAAGTTAAAGGGCAGATCATCACGAACCCAACACTGCAGATCTGCGAGTCATAAACAGAACACAGGCTTTGATTTAATCTCAGTCAATGCGTGAAGATTTGCGACTCTTGATGGGAGATATACACTGGACTGTGTTGCACTTAACCTGCCTGACTCCTCGGGTGATTCGCTCGGGCTCCTCTGACTGATGCCTCGCCACTCCAGCCGACTGACTGACACTCGACAGGGCGTCTCATTACACATATAGATAGAAGAGCCCTGCCAGCTTACCCTCTCAGAGTTTGCCCCGTCACTCTTTCACTTGACCGTGAAGCACTGCCCAAAAGATGTGAACAGAGCTAATCATTCAAACGCCAACCATACTTTAATAATGCTATTAGTGCCATTAAATGTCTAAACATAAATAAATTATTTAATTAAATGGAAATATTTACATAATATGAGATCAAATAGTGTAATAAAAAGTTTTTATGTGCCTTTTTAAACTTCAATACTTCAATACTTCAAACAAGGTCAATTCACTTGAGAAGCAACACTGCAGATGTTAAGACTTTTTCTTACTGAAAGTTTTCATTTAAGTGTAAACAAATTAAAACAAGTTTTAAAAAAGTGTAGTGAGACAAAATATGCTTATACCCAAGATATAGTCAGTATGTATATTATATATATATATATATACAGTATATATATATATATATATATATATAAAACGTGCAGTGAGACAAAATATGCTTATACCCAAGATATAGTCAGTATATATATATATATATATATATATATATATATATATATATATATATATATATATATATATATATAATGATATAATTATAAGTCATTAATTTAATGATAAGAATTGTCAGAACCTGGAAGACATGACAAAAATACTTTTATAATAAACATTTTATAATAAATAATTGTTTTTGTTTTTTGCTATGTGAAAAGGATATTTGTTCTATAAACACAATTTGATTTCATGGTTTATTTCAATTATAGAATCTGATTGGATAAGCCAAATTTAATTTAATATAAAAAATGATGGATTTATTAAGTATTAAGATTTCCTGCATACTGATTATCCCAAGAAACTTAGTAAACTTAGCAACATTTGTAAGATGTCTTTATCCAAAGCGCTTTTCCCTTTACGTCCCTTTAAAGCAAGTCACTCGGCGACCGTCTTCGTGTCAAGAACCATAGGGTTCTGCATACATGTAGACTATATAACATTTTTTCTAAGAGTGATGTGCATTCCCTTTGAATCAAACCTGTTACTTTTACACTATTTGAATTTACTGAGCACAAAAATTACATTAATTACAACTAATCACTGAAGGGTCTTTTCCTCCACATTTCAGCGTGCCATTGCTCTCCTGCGGATCCGGCACATCATCGAAGGGAGCGAATGGAGGGGTGTGTTTGTCTTTCTCAGATCAATAGCTCAACGCTGACGCTCTGAAAGACAATTTATGAGCCATAAAGGACAAGGCCGATGCGTTCGTTCCAACTGCATCTTTCTGGTCCTCTCTTGAGCAGCTGTGTGTTGGAGCAGGAGGTGATGAGGGCTCACGGGCTTCTCCTGACGGTTCACTGAGCAGACGGCACACGGGGGGCGTTTGAGAAGGGCACGGGGTGGGGGGGGCGGCGAATGATTACAATTTTGTGAAGCACCGAAGTGAAAATGACAAAAAAAGACAAGAAAATAATCAATTTTGGCAGCAGTGGTCCTCTTAGACGCAGTGGGCAGATGTCGCCGCGGCTCGTGTCCATGTTTGTTGTGTCTCAAGAATCGGCGTTATTTATGGTGGCATGTTTCAGTGTGGGATGTCTTTCAGGGGGTTGTGGGTCTTTTAAAGTCATTTTTCAATCATTCTGTTAGGCAATGTTTTTCATAAACACTTTTTTCTTATACTGGTTGAAACTCTCTTCACATCCTGATAGCAATCAAGTATAGAAGTGGCCTAAGTATTAAAACATGTACTTAAATCTTCTGTGGAAGTCTCAATCATTGCATTCGGATTGGAGGAAAAAAACAGCAGCCGCATTTTACAGTTTCACCTGAACCAAAACACATGAGCTTATGAACAATTGTGGTTAAAAAGTATATACATTTTTTTTTTTTTTTTTTTAAATGACTGATCGTTTCGCTAGATAAGACCCTATTCCTCAGCTGGGATCGTGCAGAGCCCTTTGAAACGCTTTAAAGCCCTTTGAAACGTCATTGATTTGAACTTCAACATTCTGGTTGCCATTGAAGTCCATTGTGTAGAAAAATCCTGAAATGTTTTCCTCTTAATTTATTTTCCACTGAAGAAAGAAAGACATGAACATCTTGGATGGCATTGGGGTGAGTAAATTATCAGGAAGTTTTCATTTTGAGGTGAACTAATCCTTTAATATATGACGAGCTGTGACGTTCTGCTCGGATCTCGTCCTCAGGATTTATGTCAACAATATCAACTTTCGATCAGTATCATCACTATCGATTTCTATGTCAACACCGCCGAAATCAACGCCGAAATCAATCTGCAGCAGTCTGGTGGTACAAGTCAGAGCTCTACGCTGTTTACGTTCATAATTGTTGTAATGTTATGTGCTTTGAGACATGAGGTAGTTTAACGCCGTCTCTCGTGACGCTTCGCAGACTCTGTTCTGGCTCTGGTCATGTGTTTTGAAGGAGGCGTGGCTTTCATGATCTTTTAGCCTTTCCGAAATTGCCTTCCCTACCTCTAAAGTCCCCTTGTAGTTTAGTAGTTTATCTTTGATCCCCAAAAGGACATATTTATTTTTTCTTCCTTGAAAAAAATTTCTCCATGCCTTAAAATAGCTTGTTCTATGAATATGCAAATGAGCCCCGCCTCCACTCACTCACTCAGCTCAGAGATCCACTGGTTGGCGATCACACGTTGATCTGATTGGTTACAAGGTAGTTTGTGACATCAGAAACACCAGCGATTTCAAAGCGTGTTTTTGAGACTGTCTTTGGTTCACTGCAGTTTTAAGGAGAAAATACTCAGCAATGCTGTCGACTTATGAATTTACACATGGTTTGACTTAAAGCATATTAAAAACACCACATAGACACATAAACAACATTAAAAACTGGATTTTCACCACATGGGGACTTTAAGGTTTGTCTTGTTAGCTCGAATCAATTAAATAATATTAACAGATACAATACTTTTAATTTTAATGTATTAGTAAATGTTGAAATTAACATTTAAATAAGATTAATAAATGCTTTAGGATTATTTTTCATTGTTAGTTTATGCTGACTAACGTGAACTAATGTTACAGTTTTTTTCAGTGGGCTCCAAAAGTCTGAGACTACACAGACGATCTGATATTCAGATTGTGATTTATACTGAAAGTTTTAGCATTTTAAACTATGTAAAGCAAAGAAACAGTATGATGTAAAATGAATATCGAAGCACAAGATGCTTTTTGGTGCTGAAGACATTCTCAAATTCATGTTAATTTTTGTCATGCTTTTGAAATATTTTTTGTGGCTTTAAGTCTAAAATAGGTGATCCGACCCCTCAAAGTCCTGTAATCGGCACATGCTAATGCATCTCTGATTCTGGAGCCGGGGCAGCTTGAGTAGTTTCATTAGCATGTGCTGATGAGAGGCGATCTGGCACTGAATTTGTTCTTTTTAATGTTTTACTGAGTCATCGTTGCGGTTGTCAACCCCTAAATCTCTCGTATTGAAAAAGGAAAATGTTTCCACTACAGCAAAAGGTCATTTCTGACACGGCGGCAGATGTAGGGATGAAGTGATCAAAGGATATTTTCTGAAAGTTCATTCAGCACTTGAATTGGACAAAAAGAACGACTGCGACCTCAAATGACTGTGAACTTTGTCTTATGTTGAAAAATCGCTGCTCATTGGCCTTGTTCTTGAATATTGAGCAGAATAAATTTCTGTTTAAATTGTTCTTGCATAAACCATTCTTGCATAAGTTGTCGCAAATGCAAATTTCAGTGTAAACTCTTGAATGCAAAATCCAACAATTTGCATAAGAATCCTTTTTACATGATGTTTGTTCTTTTTTGTTCTTCTATGTAAAACACTTTGAATTGCCATTGTGTATGAAATGTGCTATATAAATAAACTTGCCTTGCCTTGCCTTTGTTGCACGAAAGAGGCCAAATGTGCAATTGAAATTATGCAAGTGATTTTGTATATTTTTATTATTTATAATGCTATTACTAAAGTGTTTAGATTTGGAAATGAACTAATAATATAGTGCAAACCTGATCAAGTAAATTTTAAAGTTAACATAAGATAGAAAATATAAATGATATAAAAATGTAATAATTTTTATTTAGTGTGTTTTTTGGAAAGAAAACAATATATCCAATAATCTAGTGCAAACCGCATGTCAGCATATTGTCTAATATGTTTATCACAACAGCTAAAGATGATTTTAAAATATGAGTGTAGACTAATTAATATTTATGATTCATTTATTTATATCTGTCTCCACTACCTTTAATACAAAGTGACGCCCGTTCTGAAGGTCCCCAAGATGCAGTGCTGAGAGTCTGACCTTGTAATGCAGGGGTCAGAGGTGTAATTTTCAGAGGGACGAGTTCAGTGTTCCCATTAGTTGGGCACGGCGCGGGAATTAATTAGAAGCATGCGCCGCCCTATAAATGATAAATGGTCTCCAGTGAGTGTATGCAAGTGGAGGCTATGTATGTCACTCTCTATGTAATGCATTATTCATTCTGATGCCGTTTTTCACTGCAACCAGGGCAGCAATTGTCATGCATTCTCAATTATTTCTCTTTCTGTTGTCTCGTGTCAGGTTAACCTTCCTCGCCTCGCCACGGCGCCCTGTTTATCTCCGCTGACCTTTCCTGTGATCCCATAGCACAGCTGATCATTTCTAACATCTGTTTGTGAAAGGGCAAATAAGTGTAGTCACAGTTCAGTGCGGTTTAACTGTGACCTCAGGGCAAAGATGAGGCAAACTTGTTAAGAAATTATAAGAGTAACAGACTCGTACAACTGTTTACTTGCCTGGCCTTGTCTAATGCCATTCTCGTTACTCTCACTGCTGTTTTGAGCGAGTCTTGGGTTTTTAAATGAATCATTTGAGTGAATCATTCTTGTTCACATTCATGCCCTACAAGCTTTTTGTTGGCTAAATACATGCTTTGTGAGTCAAGTCAGTGTTTCAAAGGCTGTTAATGCATGTGTGTATATGTATATGTATGTGTGTGTACTATATATACACTGCACATATAGAATTTTTTATGCTTAAAATAAGGATTTTCTGCTCATCAAGGTTTCATTTATTTAATATTGTGAAATATTATTACAATTTAAAATAATTGTTTTCTGATTGAATATATTTTAAAGTGTAATTTATTCCTGTGATCAAAGCTGAATTTCCAGCATCATTACTCCAGTCTTCAGTGTCACATGATCCTTCAGAAATCAGACGGCAGTGTACATACATATATTAAAATTAATAAATATTCATATCTATATAAAGACATGCAACAGATTCTTGTTTCGTTCGTGAAGAACTTTCTTACTTTTAGACGAATCTGTTGCATGAACCATTCAATGACTCACTTATGTGATTCAAAAAAAACACTTGTTTGTCGCCACCAACTGGTATAATGTTGTAACTGACAGAAAGCGTCTCTGAACGAATCGGTGAACAAATCTGAACGAACTGTTGTGGTGAACTCCAAACGGTTCAGTTGGAATGATTCAGAAGATTCTCTGAGATGAATTAAAACCCCCAGCACTACAACACCGGCCTGTATTTCCCAACCCTCCCCCTCGTCTGTACTTCAAACAAGGCCTGTTTTCATCCTACATCTGTGGGAGAACAGGCAATTGAGGGCCACTAGAGGACTGGTATTAGGGGAAGAGAGCTGGAAAAGGTGGAAAGACAAGAGCAGAGAGGAGGAGAGTAGGCATCCATGCATGACAATGAGGATAGCATTCAATTAGAAGCAGTTCATGGCCTCTGATGTTGATTACCTAAGACAGATCCGATCCTGGTGTCTCACTGATTAAAATGAAGGAAGGCCAGTAGAGGACAGAACGAACAGAAGTGTTACACTCAACCTCCGAACAGGTACAGAGTGTAGAAGATAGGACAAGTGGGCAGAATGGTAATTGGGTGAATGTCTCAAAACCTGCCAAGAATGTGACCAGGGCATATTTGCCCTTGAACTACTGAGAAATTATATTTTGCTTTAAGAAAATGAGGTCTATTAATATTTAAATTAAAGCAAACATGATATTAAAAATGACCTTTTACTACCTTAATGCATGTTTTTGGCCTTATTTTGATTCATCAGTGCACGTTATTCTGAATAGTCAAATATTTACTCAACCAGTGTTAATTTACTATCACTGAGATGCTATTACTTTTTATTTTCCATTTTCATCTTAATTTAATATTATTTTTATTCATTTTTATTTGAGTTTTATTTTATTTGTACTTTGTTAAACTAAATGAAACTGAGAAAATGAAACAAAATGGAACAAAAGAATAGATAACAGGAGCAGTGATATGGAGTAAGGCATCCATTTATGGTTTTAATAATTATAATCATGTACACTGATGTTGTTATTATTACATACTGTTAATCTAACTACTATTTGCACCATGCAAAGAAAATACTGCTATTATCACTAAGGTTATGCATTATTGTACGTTATTTTAGTTAACATTTGTTTTATTTCAAGTGACAAAAAACATTTGAAACCCACATTTGGTCTTTTCATAATCCAGTTATTTACTTATGGATAAGAAAACAATGCATTTTATTAAGGTTTTGGTTATACTATCTTTAATTTGTGCTTATTTAAAAAAAAATATATATATATATATATATATTTTTTTTTATTTTTTTTTTTTTTTTTTATATCTAAGTACTGTGGCATTTTTTGTATTAAATTACAGTAAAAATGATGTTTTACAGTAATGATAAACCAATTTACAGTCACCTTTGAGAATATTGGGAAGTACAAAACAAAAATGCAAGTATAGTAGTGAGAAATTGTGCAAATAATGCATGAAAATAATAAATTTTATTTTTTAATGAAAGGTCCTAAAATAACACTTAATTTTCATTATGTAAAATAGATTTTTATTAGATTTTTGGGGCCTGTGTTTAGAGGTCTGCAATCCCACGGGACCCGACGCAGGGACAAGTTTTGAAATGCAATCCCGAAAAATATAATTATCTAATAATAACAGCACGGACAAGTCTGTCACTGGAGATCTGAAGTGGTGTGTGTGTATGTGTGTGTGTGTGTGTGTGTGTGTGCGTGCGTAAAATAGAAAAGAAATAGCCTATAGACACCAGAACAAGACAGAGACTAACCGGACCGGAACTGAAAAAAAACCTGCTTGCGGGAACGGGACAAAACGTGAACGTTTCAGGTGGGAGCAGAAAAAAATATAACATATTGTTGGCGGGAGACTGTGTGATCGGGATATGTTTTGATAAGATTCTGCCAAATAGCATTAACCAGGAGGATCTGGGTGGGGCTTAGCGGCACAGGGCTGTCTCTGATTGGTCAGGTATGGTGGTTATAAATAATTCTTCACCTATTTTATCTCTTCACTGTGTGTTTTCAACTCAATGGCTGCTAATGTTTCTCAGTGTCATTATTCTGGCAGCGAATTAACATCCAGACATCTTCAGTTTGTGATTACTGGAAAGGGCTTTTTCGTGTTTTAATGCTCATTTGTATTGGATTTAATAGATCTTCTATTGTTGTTTTTAGTGCACACACATGTCTCGAGGAGAAAGCGTTGTGAGATTTGACTGCGGCCCACGGGGGGATTGGGCTTTCTGAGCCGTCACCCTTGAGGAACATCGCTTTTGTCTCGTAGGCCACGATTATTAACCGTCCCGCGGGACAGAGGCGACTCGTCATCATGCACTCGTGAGTTTAAGTCGTTCCCTTATGGCTGTAACGTATGCAATGAACATGTCTTTGGGGTCATATCACTGCGCAGATTTAAAGGTCACGCTGTATCTAACACAACAAAACACAATGACATTATAAATAACCAGTCAAAGCGTTCAACTGCTTTCTGACTCCCGGCATGTTTATGTATTCTCCCTTCCTGATAGAATTTGTCACTGATGATATTTGCGGATGATGGACTTGTTATGTCTGCGTCATGCTTAATTTTCAACGTAAAAGGCCCGACGCTGTGTGCATCACCTCGGTCGTTCATCATATTGACAGTTATATTATTTAGCATCAAGATGGATCATCTACTAATTTGTACAGCCAGTATCGCCTCTATTGGGTAGCGCTTGCCTACCTTTCATCGCCATAGACTCCTGCACTGTAAAGGCCATTTTAATTGAATGTCTTCATGGTAAGATTGGTAGAGAGTCGCTCATAAATCCATCATAAATTCCCTTGGCAGACTTTCTATTTAAATCCTACAACGTCTCATTTAAAGTTCCCGGCGACCGCGTCAGGTAACAGCAGTCAAACATCAGAGTGTGTTTGTGTGTTCGCTGTCTGTTTCTCTTCTTTTCCTTCATGGCAAATCACTCGTCAAAAACTGGATGTGCATAAAAATAAACACTGACATTAACACTAGTCATTTTATGACAACTGAGTAAACTGGAAGAATCAAAGCTCCACGTCATTTCAAAATGTTCACTGACATGTATCACAATATCACTGTTTTACTGTATTTTTTATCAAATAAATGCAGCCTTGGTGATCAGAAGACTTCTTATAAATATTAATGTTTCCAAATTGCAATCAATATAACTATCAATTTAAATGTTTTGTTTTAAAATAACATGTTTTTTTAAGAGGACCTATTATGCCCTTTTTCAAATCTACTAGAATGGATTTTCATGCTTGAATGTTGATTATTCTCCTCATATTCTCCATTGTTGCGGCTCCTCTCTTCCCAGTCTGTCAGTAACGCTCTGTTTAGTTCCTGTCTCTATGAAGCCCCTCCTTCTGAAAAGCATACTTTGCTCTGATTGGTCGGCTGGAGCAGTGTGTTGTGATTGGTCAACTGCTTCGCCTCAGAAATGTAAACATATATGCTCAGGCCCGACGGTGCGCAAGATTCGCTCGTACACCCGAAATCTCATCGCTTGCACGTGCAGAGCTATTCGCAGAGGTTATAAATATTTGAAATATTATCATATGGCGTATATACATTGTAAACACGCAGTAAGATGGGTTAGAAAGCGCATGTGTGTTAATATATTAAATGACTGATCATTTTAAAGGGATAGTTCACCCAAAAATGAAAATTCTGTCATTAATTACTCACCCTCATGTCACCCTCATGTCGTTCCAAACCCGTAAGACTTTAAAGTTTATTTGATTAAAGTTTAGCTTTCTGTCCCTCCATTGACAGCCACCATTTTCAAGCCCCAGAAAGGTAGTAAAGACATGATTAATCCATGTGACTCCAGGGGTTTAACCTCAATTTTATAAAGTGATGTGAGTGCTTTGATTGATCAAAAAAACATAATTTACCACTTATTTACAAAATATTAATCTCCAACGTGCGTTCACAAGACTTTCACGACGCATGCGTGATGTGTTGATGAGAGCAGACATTCTGTGAATGCACGTTGGAAATAAATATTTTGTAAATAAGTGTTAAATTATGTTTTTTGCGCAAACAAACCACTTGCATCGCTTCATAAAATTGAGGTTAAACCAATGAGGTTAAAATTGATGGATTAGGTTAATGATGTCTTTACTACCTTTCTGCGGCTTGAAAGTGGTAGTTGCGTAGACTGTCAATGGAGGGACAGAAAGCTCTCAGATTTCATCAAAAAGATCTTCATTTGTGTTCCGAAGATGAACAAAAGAGTCACGGATTTGGAACGACATGAGGGTGAGTAAATAATGGCCAAATTTTCATTTTTTTCAACTAACCCTTTAAGTAACATATTTACTTTGTATTTAAATCAGTGCATCAGTTTATGTTATGCATTAAAAAGTGTCATTATCTCATGTCTGTCTCTCTCTCTCTCTCTCTCTCTCTCTCTCTCTCACTCAACACATCACTATTGGTGTGTTATGTTGACTCAGACGCACAGTGCTTGACTAAAAAGGGTTATGATGGACAGTTTTGATGTCCAGCGATGAGAAGAAAGGAAGGCGGGTGGAATTGAGTAAAGGACGAGCATAACAAGCTTGCGTTCTCTTTAATCCCACTGTTCTCCGCTGTGTCACAGATACTGGCTTTGTGTTGCTTGTTCCATGCTTAATAACGTTTCCCAAAGCCACTGACCTAGTCAATTAAATTCGGACGAATTCTGTCTGGCGGTTTATTATTTTCATTTAAGGAGAAAAAAGAAGACAAATAAATCATCACAATTTGAACATTCAGACATCAGTGGGAAGGATAAACAGGCTGAGGGGAATCTGTAAATATGATTGCCTCGGTAATTAAGAAGAGAACGCGAGGGGGAGCGAGAAGAAAGCCGAGCTGAAATGGTTGGAGGAAGGTGTTAGTCCTATCTGTAATGTGTTTGCCACAAGATTACAAAGAGGAAAACAGACGGATTACTGAAGGAGGGAGGGCTCTGGCAATATTATTGCCGTTTATAATCACTGTTCTGTTCTGTAAACACTTCATACGTCACTATTAGTGGTGCATGATTAGATTCATTTAAGGCTGATGCTGGTAACCGATACTTTGACACTGTGATGTGCCTGTTTTGTTTATATTTCATTACATTTTTGACCACTTTTGTATGCTTTTTCTTTTTTCTTTTTTTTTTTACAGGGTTAAAAGCTTATAACTGCATTTCACCTGGCGGTAAATGCAAATTGATAGGATGCTCATTTGCATTTAGATTAGAAACTGACCTATAATTGGTTTGACTGATATTTTTTTACTGATATTTAAACTTTTTAACTTAATAGTATCCATCTACTGGATCGCTAAAGAGTTATGGTCTACAACACTATTACAAAACTGTGTTCTCAACAAGAAACAAGTGTTGGCAGGTTAAAGGTGCAGTAAGTGATTTCTGAGAAACACTGTTGGTATTTGAAATCAATCAAACAAACACACACACACACCCCTCCCTTCATCCGTCCTGTTACTAGAGATAACATCACAACAACAGCAGATCTTGGTTCAGCAAAATGTTACTCATGTATGGAGCAGAAACAACACAACCTCTGCGTCCGTTTTCAGCCCTTCCCGCTTCGGTTTCTTCAGTGCTGGAAAGCTTTTCTAATATTAACCCGGGTCCTGAAGCTCTTGCCTGATCATAACCCTTCTATTTCCAGATATTCCTCTGATCTTGTCTGTTTTGTAAAGTCTCTCAGCCATCTCTCTTTCTACTGTCTTTCTTCAAATCTCCCTCTTGCTCACTCTCTCTATTTCTCTCCTCCCCCATCATGAGTGGACACGCCCCCTACTGCTGATTGACTCACTCTCTCTCCTCCTCCATCATGAGTGGACACGCCCCCTACTGCTCCTCCATCATGAGTAGACACGCCCCCTACTGCTCCTCCATCATGAGTAGACACGCCCCCTACTGCGGATTGACTCACTCTCTCCTCCTCCATCATGAGTAGACACGCCCCCTACTGCTGATTGACTCACTCTCTCTCCTCCTCCATCATGAGTGGACACGCTCCCTACTGCTGATTGGCTCTATTTCTCTCCTCCTCCATCATGAGTGGACACGCTCCCTACTGCTGATTGGCTCTATTTCTCTCCTCCCCCATCATGAGTGGACACGCTCCCTACTGCTGATTGACTTACTCTCTCTCCTCCTCCATCATGAGTGGACACGCCCCCTACTGCTGATTGGCTGTATTTCTCTCCTCCCCCATCATGAGTGGACACGCCGCCTACTGGTGATTGGCTCTCTCTCCTCCCCCATCATGAGTGGACACACCCCTTACTGCTGATTGGCTCTCTCTCCTCCTCCATCATGAGTGGACACACCCCCTACTGCTGATTGGCTCTCTCTCCTCCCGCATCATGAGTGGACACGCCCCCTACTGCTGCAGCATTTCTCACAAATTGCTTACTGCACCTTTAAGTAATTATTTTTTTTTATTTTATTTTTTTGCCATAGATTACTTTTTACAGCCATTCATTTGCAAAACCATTTTATTTGTAAGAAAAAAAATAGCTAAAATAAAATATGGAAAATAAACTTAACATACGTTAAAATTATTTTCAAGTTATATTTATGCATATAATTTTGCACAAATAAAATGCCATTAATGACAATAATATTAAAATAGTAATATTTAATTTTTATTATTAAAATAATAATAAAAATAATTTATATCATGAAAAAAACTATCATACTGTAGTACATCGCAATTTATTTATTTACCTAATTGTGCAAGTGTTGCCATAAGCTTGTGTTGTGCAAGATGAATCTCACGCGATTGCACCCCAACATCTATATTTTGTGAATGTTTTATGTCAGTATTTCTTTAATATACAGTTCTGTTGTCACTGTCAACGATCAATCAACAAAGTGTCAGCTAATAAACACCACAGATACGCACAAAACGGCATTATAAACGTATTAATGGTGTTTCATCCCTGCAGCGTGTGATTTCGTTTGTATGCATGTTTATGCAGATTTCCCCGGTTGTTACGCCATCGTGCCCTTTCAGCTGTGATTCCTCCAGAAGCTATGACTTTATGTGTGTGCCTCACGGTTCACCTCACCACATCAGAGCATTTGCACGAGGATGAGTGTGTGCTGGCAGCCGTGGTGAAAGCCTGAGATCAATTGTGCCGTTGCATGTCTGGAACAAAGTGCTGCAACCCCAGTGTTGATGTGGTGGAAATTGCATCTTTAAGGAAACGTGCTTGATGAGATAGTGGGATCAATAGAGACAGGGATCGGAGCTGAATGAGAATATCCCAGCGCTAACCCGCCCTGATGTTCTTATACAGCACGTCTCATCAGTGCACGGGTCTACCGGGAACCCAGAGGCCAAACTTTGTCCATCTGGAAGCGCCTGTACAGATGGTAAACTGCCCATTCAGAACTAGAGTGACACAGTGTGCTGGTCACCATAGATCCTCTATGGTCCAGCATACCCTAGAAACCATCAATTTAATTCAAAATGAACTGTCTTTACTTTCAATGCATATTTCTGGTCCTATTATGAGCAATTTATCAGTACACATTGTTCCATAGTGCAGGACAGTACAGATTTTACAGATGTTAGGCCAGTAGTTTTTTGTTTTTTTTTGTTTTAGTTTTTTTACTCGCCCTGCCATTTTCACTGGCCGTACCACAAAATAATGATCTTTTTTGAATATTTTGAGTAGTGCATTTTAATTTTAAAATTAAATTATTGTGTGTTTGTTTTTATTATGTGTGTTTGTGGTGTTTATTATTGTAATCATTTTCATAGTATTCATTTTATGTAGTATTATTATAAATGAAATATTTATAAAATTATTTTGTTTTTAATATTTGTAGTTTAATCTGTGTTTTCTATAATTTTTTTAGCATTTTGTTTTCTAGAAATAATGTTTTATATTAATTTCATTTTTAAATAAAATTTATAAAACTTTATATATTAATATATAATATAAAATTTAAACATTTATATTGTGTTCATTTTTAAATAATTTTGTAATATTAGTGGCATTAGTTATTAATATTACATAAATACTAATTTTTATGTAAACTGTTTTTTATATTTTAAATTTATCAGATTTTTTTTGTTTTGTTTTTAGCAGTGCTAAAAATATTTTTTTTATTAATTTTAAATGTTTTCATTTTAATTAAATATAAAATTATTTAATGCAATGTTAATTCCAGTTAAACATATTGTATTAATTTTATTTTATATTCTTTATGTAAAATATTTTTAAATTGTATCTTGTACTATGCATTTTATATTTACTACAATTATATTTTTATCTTAATCTTAATTTTAAAATTATTTTGTAGTTTTGAAATTCAATTTTTTGCGTTTTTTTATATTTTAAATTACTACTTTTTTATTTATGCAGTGCATTTTTATATTCACTAGAAATATATTTTCTATAAAATGTTTATATTTTTATATTTAATATATTATATCATAATAAATATAATAATTAAATATAATCATACATTTATTTTTATATTTACATATTTTGTGGTCTCCACAAGAAAGTCATACGGGTTTGGAATGACATGAGAATTAATAAATGATAACAGAATTTAGCCACTGGATATGAATAAAATTAAGTCCCGCCTTAATTTTCCCCTCATTGAATATTCAGTGTTTGTACACATCAGATTGCGGAAGTAAATGAGTTGTGACGATCACTTCACGTTGACATGCAGTCGGAGTGCAGTGTGTGTGATGATGTGGTGTGTTTCTGAATGCAAAGCGCCTGTATAAGAGAGGTCCAATTACTGCTAATATGTATAGAGACCACATGTTTGATGCACACACACACACACACACACACACACACACACACACACACACACACCCACACACATACACCACGCTCATGCCAAGTCCAGCAATGCGGCAGACCCCCCCCCCCCCCCCCCCCTCCCCCCCCCCCCCTCCCTCCCTCCCCACTCCACTCTGGCTGTTGCCATGGCAACAAGCTCCAGTTTTCTGGAATTGAAAAGTTGAATGTGACAGGAAGTGAGCTGGTCTCGGGGGGGCGGTGGGGATAATGAGGGAGGTGTGGACCTGAGCAGGTGTGGACGAGTGCGCTCCTCCTTCCGTGTTTGTACAGGTCCGACGTCGCTTTGCTACGACATCATTAACTCCTCATGTAAATATCTCCTGGCCCTCGGGCTTCACAAACATACACACAGGCTCCTGTTGATCTTTATCCTTCCACAGAGACGGCTGAACGGGAGAGAGAGAGCACTTTAATTTCTCATTTGTTTGTCTCTTGTTTCTCAAATGTTTCTTTTGAGAATAAGTCCCCAGTAATGTGTCTCCTCTAGAGTTTCAGAACGAACATGTTGCTCTAGCAATGTTTCTCTGGAGATGCTACTTTTGGTTTGATATTTTGCATTCAATGCAGACATTTTTTAAGTGTTACTTTTTAAGAAATGTCTAAAAGAATCCAAATGTTAATGGGGCAAGACGCAGGGACATGGTGATGAAATAAGTATGAGATGAGAGGAAAAAATATAGTTCAATGCTTTTTGCGTTCGCTCGCAAAAGTTTCGCATTCCCCAAAAAACTTTGCGTTCGTTTTGCAAGTTTTGCAAGCAAATGCAATGTTTATCGGAGACATAGAATTTGTCCCTTTAGGGTCTCCGTACACACCAGATCTGAGTGATGTGAATTTCAATATTTGCTAGATTTTTTTAAATTAACACTATAATTTTAATTTAAATATTGTTTTTTTTTTTTATATTTTATTTGAATATTATTTTTTATATATATATATATATATATATATATATATATAAACTGTGCTCATATTCTCCAAGTCTGCAATAAGAAGTTCAGAGAGCTCAATATTTCTCAGTCTATTTTATAGTTTTATACTCTTACTGTATAACAATTGACTCATTTGGGTCTATTTTTATCTAATTTTATTTCTAAAGAAGAGGAGCATGATTTTTATATCTAATTTTTCGATTAAATGTTATTTTTTTTAAAGACGCTGGTATCTTGGCAAATCTGAGCACAGTTTAAGACAAAATCTAAAAGAAAAGCAAGAGATTTTGATGTGATTTCTCATCATTATCTGAGCTGCTTTCCACATTTGTTTTATATCTCCGTACGCTCATAGAATATCAACTATTGTCAGATTTGAGTTTTTATTTCTCCTCAGGAATTTTAGAAGAAGCATCTGAGTTAACAGACACACATCCTGAGCTATGAAGCTTTATGGAGCTCAAGGTCACTGACAGAGAGAGAGAACGCAAGTCTTATTCCAGAAGAGAGTCCTGTGCACTTACTGAGATAATGCATGTCTGTGATGGAAAACTGATTTGACTGCAGGTGAAATCAGAAGTGCAAATCAGGACTGCATGAGAAGTGCATTAATGCGTGCATCATCAATATAAGTATCGATGTGAATGCGGCTAGTTAACGACTCGCATGAAGACACGTCGTATTATTGAAGTATTTCTCATTTTGGGTTTAACACCAGAACTCTACATGTACAGAGAGACTCTTGAGTTTGTCGGCGGTGGATGCTTTCAAAGAGCTGCTCTCAAATAGCAATTTATTCAGGACAAGCAGCAACGAGATGTGCATGCTATACGTGTATGCTATAATGGGAAGCATGCAAATTATGCTTTATCAATAATGGTGCACGTCCTTAAAGTGTAACTTCATCGCTTTGCATTGTTAAAATGCCAATATAGGCCTATAACTGAATGATGTTTACTCTTTCTTCGTGTTACCCACATCAAGAAATTTCTGTTTATTTGTCCGCATAAGTCCACCGGATGGCACAAAACGTGGACAACTCCATTATATTTCCGCATTTTTGTATGCCCACGGACAGTCGGATCGCCAGAGGGTTATTAACTCTTTTCCAGCCAGCGTTTAAAAAAAATAAATAAATTGCTATTTTATTGAATGAATATCTGAACATGCATTAGATCAAAAGAAAGAACAGACCCTCCGCTTTTAAACAAAAAAACCTGTTTTATTCCGGCTTCATGCATTCTTTTTTTATCAACACTTGAATGTAATTACATTTCATAAAAAAGCAACATTTAAAGGAGCCGTATGTAAGATTGTGGCCAAAACTGGTACTGCAATCACTTTCAAATTACTGTAGAGCGGTGTATCCCCTCCCCCGCCCCCCTAACTCGAGGTTGCCAGATAGGCTGCAGGATCCAGCAGGAACGTAGGCTGCTACAAGGAGCTTTCAACTAGAGCAGAGCTGGCAACCCGGATGCCGAAACACTACTGACTTCGTGATTGGTAGATAGGTGGAGGGTGGCGCTTCAGGCCAAAACACAAGATGACAACAACAACATCAGTTAAGGGCTGCAACTTCACTTTTTAAATGACAATATCCTGGCCGGACTACTGTTGTCAGTGATATAAGTAGGCTATTTGAAATGAACATGATTTCTTAATGTCTAGTGACATATCAGGGCCATTTTATGATTAATTGAAATACATTTCTTACATACAGCTCCTTTAAACAAAACGTTTTTTTTTTTTTTTTATCGCTTGTTTCTGCTTCTTCTTCGCCTGTGTTTTGATCAGGAGATTCAGTACTCGTTCAGTAGATGCGTAATAGCGCCCCCTACTGTATAACAGTGAAAACACGGAATTTAAATACCGTAAATAGAGGGGAAGCGTTGTTAACAGAGTTGTTAAAAGAGTTGTTAAAAGAGTTAGAAGAACATTTATTGTAAGTGTAAGTGAATCACTGAAAAATTCTAGCGTATTTTGTCTACACTTTAAACAGCTTTATGGTAAAGATAGAGCACGATGGCAACAGCTTTCTTCCCTTTATGCGACTGCACTTTGCTCCGAGCGGAACTGACAGAACTAAAGTCCCGTTCCTAAAGTCCCGTTCACACCGAGAATGATAACCATAAAGATTAATATAAAGATAACTGTATTCGCACAATATCATTCTGTTTATTATAAGCACGCTGCAGTTTCATCATCTTTAAATACTCAAGCTCTTTAAAGCAGGATGGATTCTGATTGGCTGTCAATGTTTTTATCGTTCATCAGCTGGGAGTGATTCCAATGGTATTGCTCCTCCATCATCTTTATGTTTGTGATGTGGACTCTTTTCAATTATTTTATATTTAAAATGATTTTTTAGATCTATATCTTTATCGTTATAACTATCGTCTGTGGTGTGAACGGGCCTTGTTCGTAGCCATCCAGAAGTCATCTGAAAGTTTGCTAAGGAGTATTTCCTACTGTGTTTGACTCTGGTAAATGTATCCATGTCAGACTGGTGGGAGTGGCCTTGGACGGCAACATGCCCAGTGCATTGTGGGTGTTGAAGTTTTTCTACCTATTTGACAAAAAGGGAAGAAGAAGAAGAAGTTTTATTTATATAGCGCCTTTCCATAGCTCAAGGTCGCTTTACATTGTACATTACAATACATTTAAACACCCACACATTACAGTCACATAGGATACATATAGTTACATTATCCAAAATGCATGTTATATAGATATTTTTAACTGGGTCTTGAAAATAGCCACAGATGAGGCATTATGTAGTGTAAGCATTTACACTAAATGACCTTCCACCTACAGTAGACAACCGGAAACGAGGGATGGACAATAAACCAAATCCAGCTGATCTAAGGGACCGGGCAGGGTGGTAAGGGTAGAGTAGGTCAGACAGATATTGGGGAGCAAGACCATTTAATGCTTTGAACGTTAGAAGCAATACCTTAAAGTGGATACGTGATGCCACGGGTAGCCAGTGAAGGTCATGAAGCAGAGGAGTAATGTGAGCAGAACGCCTAGTGGAGGTGAGAACTCTTGCTGCAGAGTTTTGAACATACTGTAATCTTGCAATACGTTTTTTGGGAAGACCAAGGAATAAGGCATTGCAATAGTCCAGGCGTGATGTGATTAATGCATGAATTAAGGTTTCAGCATCAGCTAAAGTGAGAGAAGATCGTAGACGAGCAATATTACGAAGATGGAAAAAAGAGTTTTTAACAAGAGAAGAAATATGAGAGCCAAAAGATAGAGTTGGATCGAATAAGACACCAAGGTTACGAATCGATGACGAAGGCTTAACGTGAATTCCATCAATATCAAAGGAAGACAACAGTCTTTTTCTAGTCAGGTAGCACCGATTTAAAAATAAAAAATGTTTCTCTTTTCTACTGCATAGGCAGCCAAGTTTTATTGAAAGCCCATTTTGCCAGTGGTGAAGTACCTCTTTAAATTAGGCTGGATTGTTTCTATTTCCAATTGTGAATCAGAGCCCAGACCACTCAGGGCTTTCTGTCTTCTGTGATCGAGTTGTGACATGATTTGTTTTTATTATATATATATATCTCCTCCTGAGACCCAGAAAAAAATAAGTTTTATGAATTTAGTTTTTGCCCATGTCATCACATTGTTTAGAGCATGAGAAACAAATGGTAAAAATAAAAAAATATATATTTTATTCATATGTTATGCTATGTCCTCTGCACACCAGGACTGAGTTGTTTAAAAGATAAAATGACATGAAATTATATGTATAGGCAAAAACATGGGATTTTTTTTTTTTTTTCAATCACCAATAAATTTAGGGGTTTCAGGATTTTTTTTTTTCAGTCTTCAGGTTCAGCAGACTCAGGTCTTCTGTGGCAAATTAATGTGCAAAATTGTGACATGATTTTTTATTTTATATATATCTCAATTGTTTGTCCTAGATAGCAGTGAGATTAAATGCAGGACAAAGCTCCTCCTTCTCAGTTTTTTAAAGATCTCAGCGCTGTATCTTGGCAGATCTGAGCTCAGTTCAAATGTGCCTCATTGGAAAAATGCGCCTCTCCCTACATTTGTGCAAAAACATGCCTATAAACACAATACCCTGCAGTTTCCAGCTGAAATGAACACCGGTGGCAGTAAAACTCCAACGGCTTGTATTCCTTTTCACACAAAGTATGATTACAGAGGACTTCAGACAGTTCCTTGTTCCTCTGTTATGACCTCAAAGCGCTTTTTCCATAGTACATGATTTGTAAACTAATACATTTGTAGTCTCGTGAAACGCAAGAGCTCAAAGACTAAACCAACTAAACTGCAGGGTTGCTTCAGTAAATGTTATTTCATCTCATGTTTGCTTTTGTTAACACTATCAAGGGTTTAGTGTAGGTGGCACATTATTTTCAAATGCGAAAGAGTGTTAACACATTCCCGTTCGCCTGTTTCGCTTTTAGCGCCACTAAACGGACATTTCATTTCTGAACTGCTGTGATGCACACAAAAACCAACATAATAAAATATGGCCACATTCACTTTCATTGTCATTTCACTGCATGAAATGTGCAAGAAGCAAAATAATATCATTCTGCAGAAATGTCGCCACATGCAGTGAGCCTGGGTTAAAATGATCATTAAATAACTTGAATTAGGGTTTGTTCCTCACATAATGCATCGTATGACTTTGAATATATAGTGCGCAAGCCGTATGCACTGATGTTATAGTTGTTTTTGTAATGCTTGACAGCTGTGATCACTATTAAATATCATTGCATGGAAAAGAGTTCTTCTAAAATGCACTGTTTTTGAGTTTTGAAGAAAGAAAGTCATGCGGCGGCTGAGTAAACGATGACAGAAGTTTAGTTTTTTTGGCTGAATTATTCCTTTAAATGTTGATGATCTCCCCTGAACATTGTCTCATCTTTATCTCTGTCCAAAGTCTTGGGAGAATCAATCAAGTTCTGAGTTTCCCCTCTCTCTTCAATGCCTGCAATTCTTGTCTAAATTTCCATCCTTTCTTCTTTTCCCGACCCATTAATTCTGGATTGCCGTGTCTCGGGACGAGGCGGCGAATGAGCGAGAGACATCAGAAACCTCACGCTCCTTTTTGGTCTTCCACCTTTTCCCCATCTGCCCCGTCCCAACACCCCAGCGCTCTTCAAAATCAGCTTGATTGACATATCAAGGGTAGTCCCCAAACACTTGAGTGAAAAACACTTTTTGAATTTAAGCAAAACGTACACACAACTTTAATGTGCCACTCTTTAATGTGTCAACGCATCTCCTGCTGCTTCGTCCCGATGGATTTGCATGTTTACATACTTCATCAGTTCATGAGGTGACGAGAGCGCCAGGAAACATTGAGCTGGGTGGCGCTCACGTTCATGTCTGCACACACTTCTATTCTCTTCTGCAACTTTAGCTTTGGACAGACAGGCTTTAACCCTTTCAGTACCAAAAAAAGCATGCAAAGTAATTGAGAATTAGAAATGATGCAATGAATGTTGCCCCGAAAACATTTGGATTCTTTTTAGAAACTAGTAACACTTAAAAAAATGTCTGAATTTCATTGTATTAAATGCAAAATATCAAACCAAAAGTAGCATCTCCAAAGAAACTTTGCTAGAGTTTTTCTCAGAACTAACGTCACTTTTCGCTATTATTTTCTCCTTGTTTTCTTGCTTGTTGAAGATGTGTGAAGTCTGTTCCCCTCATGTTCACACGTGTCATGTTCCACAAAGTTTGACAACCATAAAGTGCCAAACACTTTGTCTTCTTTTTAAGCAAAATATCTATTGTTTCATAATTGTAATTCAATTCTATTTCATAATTCATATTTAATTTAGAAAAATGTTCTGATTGAAATGCAGTTATTTTAGTATTTTGTATATCATATTTATTCATATTTTGAATTAGCTTTAGTCTCTAATTAGCTTTCAAAAAAAAAAAAAAAAAAAAAGTTTTAGTCATTTTAGTATTCCAACGTATTTGAGTTGGTTGCCAAGTTTAAATTTATCTAATATTTAGACTTTATTTTATTTCATCTTTATTTCAATTATTATAATATTTTTTTTAAGTTATTAGATTTAATTAACAATAACAACACAGGCATGAGGAGAACTGAGTGGGTTATTATTGTTAACTAAAACAAAAACTATTAAAACATTTATGTTAATTGAAATAAAGCTGAAATAAAATAAAATATAAATTGTTGTTGAAAACCCTAAACTAAATGAAAATTAAAAACTTTGCCTTGGCCAAAAAAACAAAAAAAAATGAAATAAGTTAAAGCACTATGTTTAATAAATGAAATTAAATAAAACCAAATAAAATTGAAATAAAAATAAATTAAACCTTAAAAATATATATATATTTAAAAACTAAAATGACAAAAGCACATAATTAACATGTGTAATTAACATGAAAACTAAAAATATGAAATATAAAATGTAAAAATAAAAGATATTTCAAAATATAAATAAAACTAAAATAACAACTGACTTCATAGACACTAAAAATGACCAAAACACCCGTTGATTCACAGACAGAAGTGCAGTTAGTGTTTATTTAGGTATTAATGACATTCAGACATGTGAAGTATTCCTCAGTCTGTCTGTGACGGTCCACGATGGCACGTGTCCTCCAGAAGGTCACAGATCTTCAGTCTTACGTAAGGACCAGCTTTGAAACACGGCACTCAACACTTCAAAAAGCCTCGTCTTGTTTCCTCTGACCCAGTTCTTTAATTGAGCGTTCTCTTTCTTCCCTCTCTAATCCCTCATGAGTCAGTGTTTCGCTGTCTCTGCGTGTGTTTTCCTATTTGCTGCTGTCCTCCTCTGCCTCCTCCATCCTCTCCACTTCTCCTTCTCCACAGTCCGACATAATTTTTTCCCTTTATCCAATCTATTTGTCTCTCGTTCCTCTTGAAAGCTCCTATCCCGCAGCTCCTCCATCTCTCGTCCTGCTGGAGATTCTGCAGCTCTGAGCAAATCCCAAGGCTTGTGTCTCCTCTTCCTGCAGGAGAGACGAATCACATGTGAGATCTCTTTAATTTTTCAATTGCTTCTCCTAGACAGCGGTGAGATTAAATGGAGACTTTTGCTGACGTCTCCTGTCTCTACTGCACAGTTATCTCAGAGTTTCAGAAGAAATATCATCCATCTCTTCTCAAGTATACAAACAAAAGTAAGAGATCTCAGTGTCAACTAAAAAAAATGCTATAGTATTCGCTTTATAGTTGTTTTATTTTTCTAAAAAAAACAATTAGATTTTTTTTCTTTTTTTAAATTAATTTTTCTATTTTTTTCTATTTATTTTATTTTATTTTATTTTATTTTATTTTATTTTATTTTATTTTATTTTATTTTATTTTATTTTATTTTATTTTATTTTATTTTATTTTATTTTATTTAATTTTTTTGTCCTGTGGAAAACGACCCCATTAATCTCACATGTGTCTCCTGTAGAGTTGTGTCTCAAACTGAGCTGCAATCAAAAACCCAGACATCTTAATATCAACTCAAATATTTCTCATCATTATCTTGTCTATGCTATCCACATTCATGTCAGACACTGTCTATTTTTATTTCTATTATTTCTATATCTTTTAAAGTTTTCAGTTTTTGAGATGTTTCTCCTGTTATTCAGAGGCCCAAACATATGTAATTTGCTGCAGATGCTGATATTTAATGTATATGGACAAAAAGTAATATCTTGTAATGTAAATCACTGAGATCTTTATAACAGAATAACAGACTACTGACATAAAATGCATATACATATCAGTCGGCACTCTATATCTGCCAATAATATGTCTCAGTAAAATTATATTGAATTGCTTAATTTTATGATCAAAGCTCTGTTTTAAAACACATAATGCAATGCACTAAATGATGATTGAGATGAACAAATTAGCACTCATCAAAAGCCTGATGATCGTATTTTATACTTGCATGACTTTTCTAAAAGAAATTATCTATTAATTATCAAGTAAACCAAAGTAAATGTTCATCTTGAAAAATAGCTAATAAGTTATTCTTATGTTTACTTTATGAAATCAGTGCAGATTTCACAGCACAAAGACACGTGAGAGACCTGAAGATGGACGTTTTTACAACGACACTAAAAGGCCTCGACTATCAGACGACAGAAGGCATTGAGTAGATTGTGAGCAACAGGTTTATCATGGAAGTTTTGATCATGTTGATCATTCAGAGGCCAGAGAAGCCTCCTCTGAGAAATATCTGCGGTTCTGCAGAGTTGAATAAATCCCATGCTTATTTTGTCTCAAGCCAAGCGCCTGCCAACCAATTACCAACCGCAGTGCTGGGTGTCTTCACAGATGCTCTCCGCCTCCATCACACACACACACACACACCCTTGACACTAACAGCCCCGCTGCCATCACCTCCAATTACTGAAGCCCACAGTCCGCCCCCCCCCCCGCAGACTCGCTCCCGTCTCGAACTTCATGCCCTTCTCGTTTTGTTCCCCCAACACAATTACAATGATCACACTGGGCTTTTCCCCCCAGTGTTCCCTGAGCCGTCTCCTCACACACACATTCCCTCAGGAATCCGCTCCGGGGTTTCCGAGCCGTCGTTCTCGGCTTTAATTAAGGTGGCTCTTCTAGTTCAGTCGTACACAGGGAGTCTGAGAACCCCCTCCCAATTAACAGCGTCTTAAGAAGCACTGAATTTATTTATTTATTTATTATTATTTTTATTAACGGGATATTTCACCGCTGGAAAGATGAATGTGTATTTAAATTGGGTCATTTATGTAGTAGAAATGTGAAATTATTTTAGAAGTTGGTGCCTTCTAGACTGAGAACAGCCAGAAAATGTATTTTTTGGCTCATGTGGATGAAAGACAACAACTCCCAGAATGCACTTGGTTCGCTGCCCTACGAGGCCACGCCCAAGCCACGCCTACCGGTTACAGAGGGCAGTATCAGAAGAAATGATACAACTAGGCTACTAGTCGACTCGAAACTGAAAAGATGCTGTTTTATCGTGAGATCCCCCTATGGGCGGGTTGAACACATGCGGAACTAGCGCCTCCTACTGGCTGGAGTCTCTCGCCTCTGGACAAAAAAGCCTCAGATGATGCTAAATGATGATTTTTGCGTCATCTGAGGTTTTTTTCCAAACACACAATACAGAAATCTCTCGTCTCAGGGGGACATGAGGGAGGGAAGCACGGTCATTCCAAAATACTACCGGGTTTCTACTGATACAAAGCTTAAAGGGGTGGTTGATTATGATTTCACTTTTCTAACTTTAGTTAGTGTGTAATGTTGCTGTTTGAGCATAAACAACATCTGCAAAGTTACAACGCTCAAAGTTCAAAGCAAAGGGAGATATTTGCTTTTAAAGAAATCGTTTTTTAAGGACTACAACAAACGGCTGGTAGAGACTACACGAGCTTCCTCACGGGTTAGTGACATCACCAACCCTAAAATTTACATAAACCCCGCCCCCAGGAACACGATTTATAGATTATCATGACAGAATATGCTAATCAATGACTAGAAGATAACTACACATCAGCTACATAAATTCATCAACTAACCATTCAGAAATGTCCTGTTGCTTCTACATGTTGTCACTTCTTCTTGAGTCTCTCCATTATTGTCTGATTCCGGTTTGAACATAAAAGGCTAAAAGTTTTTAAACTTTCAGTGCATGTCTGTGTGAGGTAAAAGGACACAAGCTCTTGAAGCTCCGCCCCCTGTGCCGGAAGAAGCAGCTCATTTGCATTTAAAGGGACAGACACAAAAACGGTGCGTTTTTGCTCATCCTCAAAAAGTGACAATTTTAACATGCTATATAAAAATATCTGTGGGGTATTTTGAGCTAAAACTTCACACACACACTCTGGGGACATCAGAGACTTATTTTACATCTTGTGAAAAGGGCATTATACCATACCTTTAATGCTAATCTGTGAAGTGTCCCTTTAAGAAGCACTGAAGATCAGCGAGCGAGAGGGTGTCCAGCGACGCTTCCCGGCTGTGCAACCTTCTCCATTCTCCAGTCTGAACTGAACAACTGCATCTGTCGTCTGTCTATCATTCTAGAAAAGTCAAGTCATCTTTATTTCTGTAGCGCTTTATACAATACAGATTGTTTCAAAGCAGCTTTTTCAGTGATAACAGGAAAATGATTCAATGGTGCAAACAGAGTTCATCTGGTCTACAGCAGCTCTGAAAGAAAATAATGTCCCTTTGTAAAGATCATCAATTATTAAATCAGTTCATTTCATCTATCAGTTTTGCAGAAAACAGTGATGTCATCGTCCAGCTCAGTTCAGTTCTCATACAATAATACTATCTATCTATCTATCTATCTATCTATCTATCTATCTATCTATCTATCTATCTATCTATCTATCTATCTATCTATCTATCTATCTATCTATCTCATCCATCCATCCATCCATCCATCCATCCATCCATCCATCTTTGTATTTTTCAAATTAAATTAGTTATTTGAATTTCTTTGCATTTCATTTTAATTCTACTTCCTTACATTCAAATTCTAATTACAATTCTGCATTCTGTTTACTACCTACATTCAAATTTAAATGTAATTTAAAAGGCATTCTCAGTTCAATTCTGAATTCGGGGAGGTGTTTATTATACATTAAAAAAAAAAAACATAAAAAATTTAGCATGAGAAACCTAAGAGAGTTATTTACAGATCACCTGTAGAAAAATCTGAAAAGTTTTTAAGTAACTTCATAATTCATGCAGTGATCTGAGCTGATGATTTTTCCTCACAAACACTCGTTATAGATCTCAGAAAGAGGCTCTGCTGTCACTCTTTTCTTGTTTCTATCCCACATTCATACGACACGCGTCACACACACTGACACGCTAATGATTGTGTCTGTTTGAGAGGCGCTAATAAACTCAAGCTGAGCTGGATATTTGTGCTCAAGCTATTTTTCGTCCATTGTTTCCATTATTTGAGTGATCCTGTCAGCAAACGGGACTCGTTCTCCTCTAGAACTAATGAGGACTGTAAAGCCTCTGCTGGGCTGTTTAATGTTGACGCATTGCCCAGAAGGAAATGTACAAGTGTCAACAAGCGGGGGGGTTGGGGGTTTGGGGTTTGGGGGGGGGGGGACTTTAACTTTTATTTGGCAGTAACTATGATAACACATTTCAGCTTGGGATGTGCACAAGTATACCCGAGTGCTCAAGTTCTTGTGATCATTATAAAAATAGTTATGTGAATTTGAAAAATTGCATGACTATTGTTGCAATTATTTTTTTTAACAGCAGTAATACCTTGTGCTGCTGTCATTAAAGCAACAGGCCATCATCCCACACACTCATAAATTATCATGCTGATATAATGAATAATGTTGTTTTAACACCATAAGTGTTTTGTTATACAGGAATTATTGCAGACGTAGATTCTCTTCCAGGACGACTGAGCGTGTTGGTATCTCTGTTCCTGTTTGTTTGGCTTTGTCTCTCGCTCCGCTAAATGTGGCGTGTTGCCTGCAGGTCAGAACTGCATTCACTCTTTCCTCGGATAAACCTCCTTCCTAATTGAAAGCTTTCCTGAAAGTGGTTCATCGCCTGTGGGTTTTGAGGCTCGGGAAACGTCAATCATCAAGATGTAACAGATATGAGTGAAGTCTTCTTCACCCAGTTATTTTGTGATGAAGTTTAACTGACTGTTCACACCGTGATCCTACAGACCAAGTGACACATGCTCTTACTTGCGTAGTCAGACTTTTAAATGTGGTCGACATCGTAGTTTATCCTGACCAAACATCGAGAGACCGACTGACTGAAGTGGAAAACAACCAGTCACAATTTGTTTACGGAATAGATGATGAACCGCCATAATAAACAATAGGTTTGTGTGTGTGTTTAGTAATTGTTGGTTCATTTTGTTGGTAATTGTTGCTCATTGTTACAGTTACACAGCAAAAGTTCAGTGACATTTTTATTTGTGCATGGTAGAAAGCAATAACGTTAAGTGCACTAGAATAAAATATAATATTCAGAAATAAACAGTGTAGCTGACTTACAGATTCAGTTAACATCCACAAACGGATAAGTGCGACGATTGAGGGAGCAGGCTACACAGTGAACAACGAAAAAACGCTACGCTTGAGCAAACAGTTTGTGAATAGGCTACTACAAATGATGGTCGTGAATAAAATATAATATTCAGAAGTGAACAGTGTAGCTGACTTAATGTTTAGCTGACAAAGTTTATTTTTAACAATATCTTTTGCATTTCTAATCCAAACAATGTCAAACTTGGCACTGCACTTACTCGTGCCCGTAGCAAGACACCTGTCACCAATCCATCGGACTATCGGTTCGAGAGATATGCGAATAACAGACATACAGACATACACACAGACGCTTCTGTAATTTATAGATAGATAATGTATTGTTAATGTATTATTATAAAATTATATATGATATAATGGATTGTTATACTATTCTAATGTATGATTATTAAATAATTATTATTTAGATATTATATATATTAGATAAATATAATAGATACCTCTTTCACCACTTTCAGTTTTTGTTGGTGTATATTTTTTTCAATATCATAGTCCAATTATTGTATTTAATTTATATGCGTCTATAAAAAGACTGAAGGGTCATCAAAAAGTCTTTGTTAACAAGTTTTGCAATAGTTTATTTAAATGAATGGAAGTGCTTTTTTTTTTTTCTCTAAATATCTCTTCTTGAAAAAGACTAAAAGTCTGGTTGACAGAAGCAGAAGTGGAATCGTTAAGTTCCTCTCGGTTCCTCTCTCCAGTGGGCGGTCTGTGGGCTCTCACACAACACAAAGGCTTTAGAAAACAGAACAGCCTTCATTTGTGACATTGTATCAAAAGTGTTTTTTTGACCTCTAATCCTCCTCTGACTCGTAACCCCAATCTAACGAGACACGTCCCACAGCCGGAGCATCAAAGTCGGCAGAAACAGCCCTTCTTTCCAACTCCTTTCAGAAGTTGCTTTGAAGTAAAAGTTCACTCAGCAGCGTTTTAAGGACAACTTATTCGCTATCTGTTTCCTATTGATTTCCTGTGTCATCTTCTGACAGAAAAGAAGAAGGAAGTCAGACGGGTGCAGAAAGACAGATCAATGACGGCGTGACCTCCCGCGGGGGCATCGGACTCGCGCTTCACAGCGATCATTAACCAATCCCACACTGTCGATCCCAGAAAAAAATACCCATCATTTCTGTCCTCGCATATTCCCCAGTGAACACCCAACAGGCTAATTTCTATGCAGTTTGCTTCGTTTTTTCCTATTGAATTCATAAACGCTGTGACTGTAAGATATTGCCCATTATTTCAAATCATTGCGAGACATCAATATCTGAGTGCTGAGCGACACAAAGACAAGAAAGCGTCTAGACGACGCAGCCACACGACTCACGCTGAGTAAAAACGGCTCTTCCTGCATGTTCCTCGTCTCCTGTTGGCATATGAGCCTGAGTTTCCCTCAGATCTATTGATCTATTGAGCATCTAAATTAGCAACAATTAGACGTCGTGGTGGAGGCTGGTGATTCATTTTTCATCCCTTAAAACTCCAAAATGACATATTTAAACGTTTTTTTCCTTCTTCATGCCTTAATGTAACTCTACACCCTTGCCTCGTTTAGTATGCGCGGTTCTATGAATATGAAAATGAGCCCTGCATCCACTCACTCACACAGCTCAGAGATCCACTGGTTGACGATCACACGTTGATCTGATTGGTTACAAGGTAGTTTGTGACGTCAGAAAGTGTGTTTTTGAGACTGTCTTTGGTTCACTGCAGTTTTAAGGAGGAAATACTCAGCAATGGTGTCGACTTATGAATTTACACATGGTTTGTCTTAAAGCATATTATAAACACCACATAGACACATAAACTACATTAAAAACTGGATTTTCACCACAGGGGGACTTTAAGATGCAGGACAAAACGTGTCTTACAACTTTTTATCACTTACTTCCTCTAAAATGACCTCTCCTCAGACCATAATGCAATACTTCACGTAGATTAAAATATTACTCTTAAGAAAAGCAGAATTATTTATTGAAAGATTGAATTAATATTTCTGTTTTTCTTAAGCGTAGCCTAATACATATTTCAATCTACGTGAAGTATTGTGTTATTGTCTGAGGAGAGGTCGTTTCAGAGGAAGTAAGTGATAATTTAATATTACTTTGCTAAAATAAACAGTAATGTTGAATAAAATGGTCCACTATAAGGTTTCCCTGCTACTATTTCTCAAAAGTGTCTTTATGAAAGTGTCATTTATAAAATCAGGCAATATTAAAGTCTGTCTTTCCATATTTGACCTGCTGATGAGTTCAACAAGGTCACATGGGCTCTGGTGAGCTTTATATTTATTTTTTTTCAATAATTCAACAGCCCAATTATTCTGCTTATATTACAGTAACCGCACCTCAAAACACTGTTCAGATGTTGTATTGCAAGACGTTTATCTGTTTTTTGTCCTTAAAACGCTCTTGTTTGTCTGACTAATTTCTTACCCATCTCATCCCATGCCTCCATTGCTAATTCCAAAACGTCATTTTACAGCTAACGGAAGCTTGAGCCACTGATATACAGACTAATGCAGTTATTAATATTAGTGCAGTTATTGAGAGAGAGAGAGAGAGAGAGAGAGAGAGAGAGATTAAATGTGTATAAATTGTGTCTGTGCATCTTTCATTGTTCGGCAGCAGCGTCTCTACTGTAAGTTTATCTGCTTCAAGAGTGTGTTGTGTGTGTGTCTCTACTGTACTTGTTTTTATCCTATTGTTCACTATATTTATTTGCTTTGTCAGTGATGTTTTTGGTTCTTCGGCTATAAGGACCTTTAAAGAATAACTGAAATCATTTGGCGAAGTGATATGGAGCTGTAATGAGGTCAAAACTTGCCTGAACTATTTTAACCGTGCGTTTCCCTGAAAATAATTGCACTCCTTAAAACGTTCGTCAACCAATCAGATTCAAGCATTCAACAGCCCCGTAGTATAAACTTTTATTTTCTCTGTGAAAAGCGTGAAATGTCAGCACTGTCAAATTTGTACAAATTGTACAAAAATAAAATAAAAAATAGTTTGAGATTTTTATGTTGGTCCTATAGCAGGCAACATCAGAGAAAAAACAAATTTAATGTATTTTTTATATTCAAAATAGGATGTTTAGCATACTTTAAAAAACTAATTTTATTAAAATATCAATATTTAAAATGTTTATTACAGCATTACAACAGATTGACGTTTTATATGCAATTCAAGTAGAAGATGTACATTTAGATCTTACATAAACTCAAGCTCTACATGTAGTTTTTGTCCCAGTACTCCAAAAATGAACTTTCAATATGAACCCTAAACGCCAACCGTAAATCCAGTTAATGCTCGACACTATTTGATCAAACCCTCCCTTCGGAGTCGACGAACCCGACGGAAGCTGGTCCCATATTCCTCACTGTAGGCGCACTGTATTGACTTCTCTTCCCATTTTCACCTCTTCCTTGGCTTTGGCCAAGCGTGTAAATGGCAAATGGACACACGAGTCCCCTCGGCCCAGACAGCCCATGTCTTATTCATGAACGCCGGCCACTTGTGTCACACTCCATATGAGAGGACAAGCTCGGGCCTGAGCGGGGCTCCCACTGCTGTCCTCCATGACATTTCTGCTTTACGCCCGTTCTGCCGAGGCCCGGAGAAACAACAGCAATGGCCATGCGAGACGGGAAAGCATGGCTCTGTTGCTGCGATCTCCCATGATGCATCACTGTATGCACAGCTGTCCGCTTTGACATGGCAGGGGTAATTGGTGTGTATCCCTGACTGCTCCGGATCCCAGTGTTCACTGACTACATCCTGAACCTCATGAGTGACTGACGGAGAGCTTTCTGCATAGGCAGCAACTCTTTACATCACTGCTCTTCTCATGTGGAGACTCGGCTCAACAGCTGATTCCCACTCACAGCTGGCAATGTTGCTGAGATAATGATGCGATACACTCTTAAAAATAAAGGGGGTTTTCAGCAATGCAGTTGGAGAACCAGTTTTGGTTCTTCGAAGAACCTTTCAGGGATCAGTTCTTAAAATAACCAATTTTTGCTTAGTGTGAAGAACATTTTAATACCCTGAATCACCCTTTTCCACTATAAAAAACCTTGAATGGAAATATTCCATTGATGTTAAAGGTTTTTCATAGAACCATTGATGCCAATATAAAGAACCTTTGCTCTTAAGAGTGTAAACAAAAACCAGTTGTATATGTAACAATATTGAACTATTTTATTGATTTTTTTTGTGTGTGTTGAATGAATTGCTAAACTTTGAATTAAAAAGTTGATTAGGTGCATGTAGCTTATATATTACTTCATATATGGCTGGGAGATTAAACAATTATTGTTGATTTATGAATTATTTTTATTTGATATTATTTATTTAAATGTGTGTGTGTACACATACTGTACACGTATTAAATATATGAAGAGTTCAGATGCAAAAGCCTCTAAGTGCCATCTGAAATTTTCTTCTAGAATGATCATTTTTATCAAGCTCGCATATTTAAGTTCAGTAATTTCGCTTAAATGGCAATGAAAATTACCTATTAATTGTCATTTAAGTGAAATTACTTAACTTAAATATACAAGCTGTATAAAAATGATAATTCTAGAAGAAAATTTCAGATGGCACTTAAAGGCTTTTGCATCTGAACATAGGCTATATATATAAATCTTTTCTTTTTTTTTACATTTAGTTGTATTTACTTTTTAAGCAGTTAAAGTTTAAGGAAATCCAGAGTTAAAAAGACATATTTTCATATTTACCTTCATATTTAACAAATTCACTTTTGACCAAGATGTAAGAAAACTTCATTTCCCAGAATGCATCACAGTAAATTCATGTTCGTGTCACTCCAATTCCTGTGTGTTGTAGTCAGTTGCATTCAAATCCAATTTTGCACAAGCCTGTATTTTACAAAGGATCCACGTAGTGCTTTCTTAAAAATTGGCCATATAGTGTCTGTAGTGTGCTAATGTTGGCTCAAAGTGTAGTCTATGTAGGGAGCTCACTAGCTTTTAGACCAGAAGACCAGCGGATATCCGCAGATAAGACGTGTCTACGTGGTTAGGGCTGATGAAACTTCTTGAGGAATATTATGGTGATTTATTTGAGGGAGCGGGAATGAGAATAAGGAGGAGCTCACTCAAAAATGCCAATTCTGACTTTATTTACTTTCCCACAAATACAAAATGAGAAATTACAAAGAATCATGATAGAAACCATCAAAGTTACATGAGTTTGGAAGGACAGGATTTTTTTTATTTTTGGGTGAACTATTCCTTTAAGTGATTTCATGAATAATTAAACTTTAAGTTACTGGCTGAGGAACTGATGATTGTCTAAGAGACGTCGGGTCAATAAATTCTCTCAGACGGAAAGATTTGCTTTAAATAATTTCTATGACACTGATTGATCAAGTTTTAATGGGATCCACTGATTTGCGATCGGCCTGATTTAGAGATTCAATCCGTCATTGGCATTATTCTTTTTCATCTTCTCATTAACTCGCATGGTCTATCGCTCCTCTCCCATTTAACTGCATTAGGAAAGGGAAATTATGCCTTTATTAAAATTTAATTGCAGGCAATTTGACTCTTTCCTCCTCAAAAAGTCTTTTGTTATTTACAGATAAAGCTTTAGTGTGCTTGTAAAGCATTTTAGCATTATGATTCTCTATTACGATTACATTCAGATCAACTTCATTCTCAATTTATGCTTATTTAAAAACGTGTGGACTTTAATTAGGAGGTTCAGGATTTGCTGCCCTATGTAAGCAAAGGTATTACACCTCAATATATGAAATGCAAATGATTTCCGCAGGATAGTTGGAGCGAAATTCTCATTCTAGAGAGCATTTGATTGGACAAACAATTGTGTACACGTCTGTCTGAATGCATGAGGATGTCAGCAATATTTTGGTCCAAAGACTGTAAAATTGAAATGCAGCACTGGCTCAACCAATGGCAGATCTGAATGGAAAGAAAACCTGCTTGAAAACTGATTATTTTTGCAGTTGTGTTTGGCAATGCAAGTGATGCAGAAAGATGTAAATGTCAAAATCTACAGAAAACAAATGCTATGTAAATTTGCTTCTGTTTTACATTTGTGCAAACCGAATAAAGTGTGCAGAAACACACTGGGCTAAAACTAAAGATTTGACATTAATATGATATGCACCAACTACACTGAGACATTTGTGTGACTGGTTCATAATGATTTCACGGGACCGCAGTGCATATACACACGCGTACGTGAGAGGAAAAAGCCTGTGCATGAAAGTGTGTGTGTGTGTTTATGTGCATATACACATGCTCGTGTGAGTAATGGACACTGCAGTGCTCTGGTGCAATGGGTCCGTGGAGAAATCTCTGAAGGGCTCAGATGACATGGTCCTTCCTTTGCCCCATATACAGGTTTGTCCAATCTCTGAACACACACACACACACACACACTCAGAGAGAGGGAGAGAGAGAGAGAGGAGGGGGACATTGCAGCATCCCTTTGGCTGAGCTTCATAAATCACACACAACACTGTGGCGGGATTATGTTGTCATGAAAAAACGGCAACCGTCTCAGACAGGTGGAGTGGTATCGACAAGCTATTGTACAGCGTTATTTAAAGAGAAACACTGCGATATGCAACCTTACATGAAGGAGACAATGTGACAGGAAAATAAAGCCTGCCTGCTTCCTCTAATGGTACATGAAGAGAACTTTCAAAAATGAAAGCTAGAAGAGGTTTAGAAGGAACAAGACAAAAGAAAACCTTTCTTTTTTTCTTTCCTTTTTTTTTTTTTTTTTTTTTGCAGAGGGCAAGTATGTATGAGACTCAGGAATGGATATATCGGGAGAGTGTGTCGAATTCTGAGCGATATGGCAGTGTAAAGACATGTTGAGACTAAAGTCTGCAGTTCTCAAGGCCTGATCAATAATTTAAACCATGCAGATTGGCAAAGAAGCCCACTAATGCTGCAATGATGGTTGTTCGTTGCCTTAAAGGGATAAAGCGGCCATTATCTGAATTTCAGCTCTTTTCTCAGCTCTTCATACACATACGAACAGTAACAATGACGTTGGTTTTACTGTACTAATTCCAGTGCGAATCATCATACAGTGCTTTTGAAGTGCATGCAAAGTGAATTCACAGTGCAGGAAACAGCGTCTTCTCGACATGAAAAACACACGATCCAAACTCTTCCAGTCTCAGACACATCTAGTGTTTGAGGGGCAAAGTAGACGCTAGGAAGTGATAATGACGACTCATCTTAGGCAGTTTTTTTTTTTACTTTATTTGTCACATGACCACGTTTGAAAATGCGTATGTTTCTACAACTGAGAGCAGTAATTTCAGAAAATATTGACTTGAATTTCAGTCTATTCATCACAAATACATGAAATATTTACCTGAATAGGTGTAGTTTCTCTAAACCAAAATATTTAGGTGTACATTTAAGATTCATGTATTTGAATTGCATATAAAATTTACATAATTACTAATTAAACTTGAGCAAATACAGCTTTAAAATAAATAATAAATAAACTATAATGTAATGTAACTATAATAAACTGAATAACTAATAAACTTAATGTAACGCATATTTGTCAGTCATTCATGAATTCAATTTCTGTTATTGTGCTAATAAACGTAATGTGTTTTAAATAAAAGTTTATATATTTGTCATCAATCAATCAATCAATCAATCAATCAATCCATTTTGTTTTCCCAAATACTGCTTTTGTTCCTTTCGCAATTAACAGATTTATGCTGATTCTAAGATATTGGAATAAATGCATTTTGAAAATTTGAGTATTTAACAAAAATCAAATCGATGCAATTAACCTCATTAATGAATTAATGAGTTAATGATCAACTATGCCATGATTTTTTGATTTCAGAAATCCGTTTCATTCATGTATGACTGACAAATATGCATCACATTAAGTTTATTATGCTTTATGTTTAATTCAAATGGATGACAATTTCATATGCAATTCAAATACATAAATCTTAATGCGTAGACCGCTGTTGAAAAACAAATACAAAAATAATCAAATGAAAAATTGCAGGAAACGTATAGACTTTAGAATTTCTGTCAGTTCAAATGTAATAAATACATAATAAATGAATACTATAATAATAAATAATAATATAAATAATAAATATTTCCCAATATTTCAATGATATATTGATATCTAAATTTCAAATCCATTAACTAGAAGCATTCATTTGATCTTTTAAAAAGGCCCAATTTTCTTTAAAATAACCTGTGCACCACGTCTACCGGAAGTGTAGGGCATAATTTGAATAGGACTTGCAATTTTCCCAAGTGCTGTTGAGTTTTGTGTGCAGATGGACTGCGGGCGGGCCGACCGAGCCACTCATGCCACTCCGCCAGCGCCAGGAGCAGATGCAAAGAGGCATGAAGACTTAGAAATGTGTTTTCAAAAGAATATGAAAAATGGAGGCAGAGAGCAAGAGAGGAAAGCGAGGAGTGTAAAAAGAAACTCTTGATGGTTCCTGTAACTGAGGGACGTCCTCTGGGAAGCCTGTTTTTAGACAGCAGAGAGCTGAACAGCACTTTGCAATTAACTAGAGTAACAGGATAAAGGGCTAAGAATGGGCATGAGGGGCGGCCGAGGCCTGACAAAGGGCAGAAAATGGTCCATAGGGAGAAGCAAATGAAGGTGTGTGTGGGATAATGGAATTGCAGAACGGTCAATTTGATTTTAGTGAGCAGCTCCGGCCAAGGGTTTGAAAGACCAGCGAGCTTCCCGGGATTTAATGGCTGCTCATGATGGAGAGTCCAACCTTGCTGAAAAAATAAACCAGAAACCTGCCTAAGATGGTTTGCTGGTGTTTGCTGATCTGGCTCTTTGGCTTATTTGGATTTGGGGTTTAAAAGATTCTTGATATTTAATAGGGATGCACCGATATGAAAATTTTGGCCGATACCGATAACCAATAATTATTTATATTTGAAAGCCGATATATTGGCCGATAAATCTAAATCCAAATTTTTTATAGAATTTTTGAGAGCTTGATTACAAAATAAAAGTCTCTCCATTTCAAATCCACGTCCCAAGCACACATTTACAATGTTCTCATTATAATTTATCTAGCCGATATGAAAGACTTGCGCTGCGCATATTGCACTTAAACGTATTTTCCGTTTTTGAAGTGATTCCAATCACATTTCAAGCAATTCAAAACCATCATGTTGAACAGTGCGCATCTGAAGTGTCTCAGCTGGAGGAAATAATACATTATCTATCGGATTTAATATATCGGACAAATTTTCTTTTTCGGACCGATAACGCTAACATTAAACATACCAATACCGATATGGTGCCGATATATCGTGCATCCCTAATATTTAGTCATATTATTGATTTGACTGCATGCACTGACAACAAAGCTTGAACTGAATTGAACTAAATAATGACTGTTGTCTTCTAGTGCTGCTTTATAGCTGAATTGAATTACAGTAGTTTCATAGGCTATTTAATGTACTTTACACAGCTATTGAACTGAACTGAACTGACTGACTGAATTATGACACTATTATCCCGAGTAGAGCTGCTTTATAGCAGAATTTGAATCGGACTCTTATTTGATGAAGATTGCATCGATGATTCTGTTATTTATTTTGCTTTGAAACAATCTGTAGTGTATAAAGTGCTATAGAAATAAAGATGACTATTGCGGTTGTAGGCGCTTGTCAGATGAACACCACTCTGTAAAAAATAATTCTAAAAGGAACTGGTAATTTTGTTTCAAATATTTTCCATTTGCTTTCCATTAGTTTTATAGGTTAAATCCAGTTCACAACAGGGAGACTGGCTTTTTTCATCTTTCTTTAGTGTGTAATGTTGCTGTTTGAGCATGAAAAAGCTCTGCAAAGTTCCAGTTATTCTCTATATCAGTGTTTCCGAACTCCCTGAAATGCCTCCATTGTAGTCTTGAGTTTCTTCCGGGAACGAACACGTCACAATATTCCTCATTTAAATAATTAATACGCAGAATAAAGGGGCGGGGCCTGGTTGAGTTAGTGAGTAGTGTGTTGAAACTGGCAGGACATTTCCCAAACACACTCGAAGAGCTCGACCAATCACAACACACTGCTCCAGCTGACCAATCAGAGCACAGTGTGCTTTTCAGAAGGAGGGGCTTCATAGAGACAGGAACTAAACAGAGCGTTACTGACAGACTGGGAAGAGACAAGCTTCAACAATGGAGAATATGGGGAAAATAATTAACATTCAAGCATGAAAACCTGTTCTAGTAGAGCTAAAAAATAACACTAAGACTTGAAAAAGTTCAGAATAGGTTCTCTTTATATTTAGGTCTGTTCCCAACAGAAAACAACCGTATGACTTTTATTTGAAATATAGCGTGAGTCATATGGACCACTTCATTTTCTTTGTAATTACATTCTCCTTTTTTTGTTCCACGGAAGAAAGAAACTCCTACTGGCCTGGAACGACATGAGGGTTGAAATTTCTGTGGGAACTATTGATTTAACTTTTCATTAACGAACTTCATTAATGGTCTGAAGGCGAGGAGACAATGTGATGAAGATGCCGTCTCTGCAGCGACAAAGAAATGGGAGGAATGAAGGAGGAAGACGAGGCGGTGAGAAAGAAGCCATGAGTCTGAGCTCGATCTGTGTGACGGATCTTTCCGCGCTGTCTTTGAGCCTGTCAGAGACTGACTAAAGATCTGGCTTTGTGTGACACATCGCTACAAAATCTCCATCAGACTGTTCCTGTCGGTCTTTATCTCTGGCCCGAGGGGGGGGGTCTCTCTCTCTCTCTCTCTCTCTCTCTCTCTCTCTCTCTCTCTCTCTCTCTCTCTCTCTCTCTCACTCTCTCTCTCTCTCCTTCTTCTTCTTGTCCTGTCTGTGTGTTCGGTCTGTCTCTCTCTCTCTCTGGGGGTCTGAACTGTGAAGGGCTGAGGGAACTGGTTGAAGTTGCGCGCTCAGATAAGCCAAGGAATTAGCAACAGAAGATCAGGCGTGCCGTCAGTGATGAGTTCAGGAGTGGATGAGAGACGCACCGATTATCTGAGCCAGTCGCTCTTTTGGAGTCAGGCTTTTACATTTGCATTTATGCATTTGGCAGACACTTATATCTGGAGCTACTCAATATAAAAAATGTATCACTTTTCCTTGGAATCAAACCTAGATCATGGTGTTACTATTTTCTTCAGTGAATTAATGTTTTAAAGGCATTGCTTTTTTCTTTCTTTTTTTATAGCCACTTTGGTTTACATAAAGTCTGGCTCACTTTGAACTTAAAGTGACCAATCAGTTCATTTTTGCCGTTTAACCCTATAAAGCCTACTGTATTGTATCTGATATGCACATTTCTAAGGCCTCTAAATAATCAAAACTTTGCTGAAAAACCTGTTGTATACAACATGCCTTCTGTCATCTGATTTTTTTTAGCAAGTAAAGGCCTTTTTAGTATATTTGTAAAAACTGATTTTTATAAAAGTAAACGTAAGAATAACTTTGATATTGTTAGTAATATTTAAAGATGAACACCTAGTGGACTGGAGCAACTTAGGTTTACTGGATTATAAATACATTATTTTGTAGCAAAAATTGGTTTAAATTGTTTATATTTTGTCCCCACCACTTTTAAAACATCTTCGCGGCACGGATGTACCAATACAAATAAATCAAACATCTCCAGTTAACTAGCAGAGCATTCATTTCGTTCGTTCGTCAAATAAGAGTCGTTCTAGTGCTGAAATGTGTTGTTTTTGAAATCAAGTGCTCAAAGTGCGCGTTGCCGCTGCGATCAGTGACGCGCATACAGTGGCTCGCGAACAGTCTTCACACGGACGCGCGCTTCAATCCGTTGCGGAGACTGAGTTATTCGTTCCGGTGAAATCACAAAACAAAAATGTGCAAAACAGATCCTCCCACTCACACACACACACACACACACACACACACAATTATACAAACAAATGAACTGGTAGGGCTATTACCATACAGCAAAAATGAGTCAGAAGACTGAAATAAGAGGTTGAAATGAGATCAGATCCAGATGGCTTAAGCTGTGATAAAGCATTCCTGTTTGTTTTTGTTACATTTTTATTACATTTTAATGTTAGTGTAACAAAATGCTTTCTCTGTATTCAGGTTTGACTGTAGTTATAATAATGCAAAAATGTGTACACTTCAAATAAATAAATAAAAATTATAAACCTTGACAAAAAGTATTATTTGAGAATTACTAAAAAATACATTCACAAGCCACTCCATAGAGAGCTATACAGGCATCTAGTGGTAACACCATGAAATTACATGTTTTATTTTATTTTTTCCCGACAGATGGTGCTAATCAGTACGGAAGCCCTGAACCGCAACGTAAAATACAAAAAAACGAATATTTCGACACAGATGGCATTGCCTTAATGCTAAATAATGCTAAATAAAATAAGTAAATAATGCTAAAAAAACAGCCGCTTGCACTCCTGTTCAGTGTTCACTTCACGCTGACCAACACTTTCATCCACAGTGTAGTCTTGCAGAGTCTTGCTGGCCTGTCGCTGCCGTTTCGGAGGGGCAGAACCGCATCATCTGCACCGATACTTTCAGCCCACAGTTTCGCAAACTCTGCATCTGATCGTAGACTTTCAATGCGAGAAGAAGCGCTGCCAATGAGCCAAATTGCCGTCATTAGATCTGTTTGTTCAGCTTGCAGCATCCTATGCGGTGGATCCATCAGGCACAAAACTTTGTACATCACACAGGCAAGAAACTTGAAAGTCGGTTCTGTGATGGCCTTGTGAAGTCCAACAGCTTCAAGTTTTACGTCAGCACCTTTTCTTGTGGTTGCGATTTCATTCAGAAAATCCACTACCCTGGAAATCCAGAGTTCTCGCGAGAGCACAAGTTGAATTTGCTCAGCGAGTTTACTCTGGCGTCGAGTAATGATGCTCATTAAATATGCCCTTGTATCTGAGCTGCACCAATCACATCGGGTTATCTGATATAGGCGGGCCAGAGGCGAGATGACGACAGCGCTGTGACGTCGAAGTCATTAGTAAACATTGCAAGATGGCTATGGATGAACACCAGTTGTTTGAAACGGCTTTGGCCGCTACAATGAACGAGTTAGACTTGGCTTTTTCTCTAAAAGAGGAACAGAAGACGGCGCTCGAATCGTTCCTTTGCAAGAAGGGCGACCGGATACGGCAAGAGTCTAATCTACCAGTGAGCTCCGCTGGTAGCTAAGCGTATGGGGCTTGTTGTGATTGGTCGTAGTGTTATCCAATTGCGTACAGTGAGATTTTCAAATGCATGCTTGGTGCCGCCCCTCGAGCTGGCCGATTTTCATTAGTCGACGCCAGACCATTAATCTTTCAGATTTAGGTCTGGATTTCCAGGCTAATCCACAAGCGTGTC